>NW_015645538.1:400686-405141 GCF_001515625.1 Sinocyclocheilus rhinocerous
GCGTCCTCAGCAGCTCAGATGTTGGGAGAAAATGAAGACTCTTATGTTCAGTCTTACAAACAAACACAGAGCATCGGGATTGCTTGCGAGACATCGTTGACGTTACAGCTGCTCGAGCGCTGAGAAAATGGAGGACAGCGAACAACCGCTGAGGGCAGAAACTATAGCAATGCAGGGCTGTCAATCAACCCCTGTGGCCCCGCCCTATGCAGTGTGACGTCACACTGCATGAGAATCAAAACGGCAGGCCTAGTGAGACTGACTTGGTTTAAAGGGGATTAAAAAATGAGGAGTGGGTGGATTTTTATCATTGTCACACTTCCAACACATTTATGTCCAAACCCCATGTAAAAGTGGATTTTGCATAATAGGTGCCCTTTAAAGCAAAAACAATGGGGCCAAATACATATTTAAAAAATCATTCACAATAATCTATAGACCAATTTTGTGTAGATGTCACAGTTATGTCACTCGTAGCTGCGCGCGCATTGTGGTGGCAGAAAAACACTGGTAACAAGTGGAATGAAACGGGGAAAATCCACGGAATAAGAGATAAAATGTATTGTTGTGCCTTTGGATGTCAGAATCGGAATACAAATCATTTTTATAGAATTCTGTCGTCAAAAACACCATTTGACGCTAAACGCAGACGTTTAAACGAACAGACTAATGAATGAAACCTGCTATGATTACTCTACTTTTAAAGCATAAATTTGATTTAAACAATTGGTCTACATAATATTCACATATGCAGTTCATAGAGAACATATTACATTAGCCCTACAGTTACAGCATGAAATACTATTTAAACCTATAACATTTTACATTTACCTATTTTGTCTCACAATTCTGACTTTTTTTCTTGCAAATGCAACTTTATATCTTGTATTTCGGACTTTATATCTCGATTTAACTCAACAATTGCGAGTTTTTCCATTCGGAGGGAAAAAAAAGTGTGGGATATAAACCCAAAAGAGAGAATGACAAGTTGATTTTTCTTATCAGAATTGTGAGATATAATCTCGGAATTGTGAGAATAAAGTCAGAATTTTGACATATAAACTCAAATTTACCTTTTTTTTTTACCTTTTATACCATGGTTTCCATAGACCGCCACTTGAAAACTGTCATTTTCTGCCACAAGATAGGCTCCGCCCACAAAAAACGTCATCACTGTTTGCAAACACCAAATTGGTCTATAACATGCATTTTCATTTAATACCAAATAGTTGATGGAATAATTAAATGTGCTCACCTGTCCTCTCTCTTTCTCTCATTTGTAATAGCGGTGAAAAGTCTGATTCATTCTAGTGAATCAGTCCCATTATTTTTAGTGTTGAAAAAGTCAAATTAAAATGACATTTGATGTATTTTGTGTTTATAAAACATACTGCACATTAAAGGATCATGAACTGAGAAATTTCTTTGATCTTTTGATATATGAGAGCTCATTGTTCTATAAAAACATTCTGTAAGTTTCAGAACTCAAAACTTTGTCGTTAGTCTAAAAAAAGCTTATATTGAAGCCAGTCTGCCAAAATGACTTTGGAATGTGCCACTTTATGACGTAATATTGTGGCTAAACACCGCCTCCACAGAATAACATCAACGCCTGCTTCTACATTACTGTCTGTTTAGCTCCGCCCACCGATTCGCACATGTAGTAGATAAATGATGAGAAACCAATGCAGAAACGAAACGATAAAATGCATCAGTAAGAACTTGGTCCCTTTTTCACTTCATTTTACTGTGGATTCTTTTACAAACAAGGCACAATTTGAAGCAGAAATTTTCAGAAAGATTGAAACTAAAAGATGATGCTGTGCCGTATATATTAGATCCGACAGTAATGTCGCAACACACAAGTGTGAGTAACTGTTTTTGTTATGTGGTCACTATTGCTTTGTCCGTTATTACAGATCATTTGATATGTACTGAGTATTTATGTGTTTTTAACCTAAATCCCAGCAGCGTCCATCTGTGAAGGATGTAGGCAACTGTTAGCCATTCTTAGCAGAGGAAGTTTACTTCAGAGTCTATAATCAACTACACCATTCAAACAGAGCGTTCTGATGAGGGGGGTTAAAAACAGGACAGAATATAGCCTATTACTTCTAAATTATGTTTTTTGATGTAAAAAAATCCTGATAATATTATATTTGGACCTCAGAGAACAGTACAAAATAAAAAAACAAAGGCAGTTCATGACCCCTTTAAGTATCTTTAATGACTGTAGTGTAATAACTTTATATCTTTTAGCTTGGAAAGCTACAGATTCAAAGTACGCACATGTTCATGGTTTCTGATGTCGTTTAATAGTCACATGACACACCAGTAAATAAATAAAGTATTTAAAATTTTATTAGTAAGTGTTTTGTTTTTGCAGTTAAACCTTCAATTGGACTCAAACCAATTGAAAAACTTTTATAAATTACAATTGTACTGTAAAATAAACCATGAATATTTGATAATTATAATCAAATCTGATTAAATTTGAATTATTTTTCAAAATGTCCAAAAATTTTGATTACATTTTTTCCCCAAAATTTTGTTTATATTTCAGATCCTCAAGCTTGTAAAGCTGTAAACGTTTGTCCACAAAATGTTGGAAATTATGCAAATTAAATGTTTAAAAAAAGAAACCTAGCACACTCTGCATTCCCTAATGCACGTTAAACTTACCCCATAAGAAGAGATGGAGTTTACTGCATTTACTGTGAACTGAGCCACTCTGGGACACTGAATACAGTGAATCAGACAGCAATTAACGTGCAGCCCCATTTATTTATTTTCATTTGATTTGATAGAAATTATTATTAGCTTTTCATCATCTCACAAACCCACTGCACTGTCCTCATGAACCCAAGTTTGGGAAACCCTCTAATGTTAATGCTCTAATGTATTGTTATCTGGAAAAAAATATTAATACCTAAATATGTAAATGAACCAGAATTCATCAGAGCCATCTTACTGAAGTAAACTGGTTTGATTTGATTAATTGAGCATACATCATACTTATTAAACAAATGCACAAGGCACATACCATATGAATCCCACGCGGTGTTGGCGCTGTGTCTGATCTATTTGTGAATATAGGTCACATTCAACAGCCATTCTTTCTAAGCCTTTCTCCTATGCAGAAATACAATTCTAGGGTGAGTAAGGCTATACCATTTAGCTTCAGGCTTCAAACCAAATAACGACGTCTCTGGGATGTCTCTAGTAATCTATTTGAATCAGTAGAAGCCCACCAAAACCAGATGCTGCAAGGCTAATGAGTCACAAAGCAACACCCCACCCCCTTCTACCCACACTTACATACACGCTCTCATTGGCTCAGATGAATCGGTTGCCTCAGTGTGAATCAGGTGTTGGTGATCATCCGCTCGAGTTCAAGCCCTGCATACAGAATAACCCTTCAGAATGCTTCCTTCTGCAAGAATGTTAACATGAGCCTGATAAAAAATACATGTGAAAGCAAAGCAGTCCTTCAAATATATACCAATCCTATATGCCATGTTTGATGCTACATAATCTCTTTTTGATTACAAATCTACACAGCTTTTTTTGTGAGGAACTGTAGCGCTGATACTCACAGGCCCCAGAGCTTATTAAGAATTGTTAGAAGTGAGAAACAGAGGGGAGTGGGACATAAATCATTTATTGTAGTCATGCAACAGAATCAGTTCACACACATTAGATAATGTGTTTCAAGTAGTGCTCATCGATTAGATTTGCCAGTTAATTGTTATGAGGCAAACATTTGTATTGTTTTAAATTACGTAAATTCATACAGTGACATAACACGGAAAATAAATATAATATTGCAATATGAAATTAAGAATACTAAATGCATTATATAAATGTTTGCAGGCTATTGTGAGTCAGTGAGTAGACCTGGGAGTTATTTAAACCATTAGTTTCCATATATAACAACAAAATTTTGCATCCGGCCACACCACAGATTTTGATGATAAGACATTAAAGCTCCACACAATGAACTGGATTCATCGTGGATTGGAACTGGGCCAAGAGGATGACTCAGTTTTGTATCATACCCTAAAGTATGTCAGTGATGTTTCACATGAGTACACTATGAATACTAACATGTATAGTGTATACAGGCTGTAACTCAGACTGAATGCATCTGAATGCATTAAGTGCATCACTGAACAGATGTGCTAATGATGTGCTGCATGCATTTGCTATGATATAATATAATATAATATAATATAATATAATATAATATACAATTTGGAAAATGTTTGGAATAATTAAAATACTTAAAATATTTCAATGTTTTTAAAAAAGAATTCTCACCAAGGCTATATTTATTCAATCCAAAACACAGTAAAAACAGTAATTATAATATTAAAATTTAAAATAACAAAGTTGAATTTTCAGCAGCCATTACTCCAGTCTTCAGTATCACATGATTATTCCGAAATCATTCTA
>NW_015645538.1:408520-426966 GCF_001515625.1 Sinocyclocheilus rhinocerous
ATATAATATAATATAATATAATATAATATAATATACAATTTGGAAAATGTTTGGAATAATTAAAATACTTAAAATATTTCAATGTTTTTAAAAAAGAATTCTCACCAAGGCTATATTTATTCAATCCAAAACACAGTAAAAACAGTAATTATAATATTAAAATTTAAAATAACAAAGTTGAATTTTCAGCAGCCATTACTCCAGTCTTCAGTATCACATGATTATTCAGAAATCATTCTAATATGCTGATTTGGAGCTCAATTATTATTAAGTATTATTTGGGCTCAGTTATCAATTGTTCTCAGTATCAATGCTGAACTCTGTTTTTGCTGCTTTATATTTTTGTGGAATCTGATACATTTTAAATTAAAATATTTTGTAACCTTATCAATGTATTTACTTTCACTTTTGATCAAAAGGGGTCATATGATGCGATTTAAATTTTACATGTTACAATGTTACAATTTTAAATGTTACAAGCTCTTGGTGCATAAAGAAGATCTGTAAAGTTGCAAAGACTAAAGTCACAAATCCAAAGAGATATTCTTTATAAAAGTTAAGAGTCAACCAAATAAATATATTTAATCTCTCTCTCTCTCTCTCTATATATATATATATATACAAATCTATTTATCTATACGTATAGGGCGGGCTTTTTTCAGTGCAGTGAATAAAGATGAGAACTTTTTTTAGTTTTAGTTTAATGTGTTTTAGTTTTGTCACATTATCAGAATCTGTCACTGTTATAGTAATCATGTTATTTAGGATCAGTAAATGTCTTTAATGTTAAAGAGCACATGAGAGGCGGGTGGTAGAGCAATGAGGTTAAAAGCTGTACACCACGACCTCGCTTGGCCTTAAACCAAATTTAATTAGCCATACATTTAGTGATGTGAATAAGCTTTTCATATAAAAACCTGGCATGCTGAAGTCAAGCCTGCTTTGGATAGCTGTAGCCTAGATTACAGTCATTATTAATTTAGTGGTCTATGATTTATGCTCATTTTGTCATCTAATATGCCTAAAACTCTGGGCTTTGCGAACAGTCATAATCTAATGGGTACTTGTGTTTCCTAATAAAAACTTTAATCATGTGGAGCAATTTCTGTTAAAATAATAGACTGTAAGTTCTATTAGATGGCTCAAAACTGAGCTGACTGAGTACATGGGCATTTGTTGACTCTGTTCACCCACCCACCTGATTTGAGCTCATATCAGTAACTGATGATCAGGCCTGTAATTATGACCTCATAATTACTATTCATCCAGACAGACAAAAGATGTTAATAAGCAGCTTCTTCAAATCACAATGTATCCCATTCATAGGTATTCTTTGATGGAATTCAGTACAGTAATTATTCAAAACAACACCAGGCCTCTAAAATGAGGGGGTCAACCTGCCTTATGAAAAATGAATCTCAGAGTGATGCAATTCAAGTGTAAGAGTGGTATCCAGCTAGATTCGCCTAGCAAAGCCTGTTTCTGAGGCATATGTATACATTTGTGACTAAAAAAATAAACTGTCTTGACTAATTGTGTCTAATTAATAGTCTAAATCTGTCGCATTAGTATTGTTAAATAAAAACATGGTATATGGAACAGTTAGTTCCTGTTAACCCTAATTTGATTGGACAAGCGGCGTTCTAATAGTACTGATGTTTTGTATAACTCCAATTCTACAAAACATATAATACTCAGCGCCACGACAAAAAAAAAAAAAACATATTTTAGATGAGCTGTAAATGTGAGTACGTTGAAGACCGCAGAATAATGAGCTGTCCTCCTCGCTGGCTGCAAACGATCGCGAACAAACAATATAACACGAGTCACGACTAGTATGATTCACGAACAAATTACTCTTATGAACTGTGTCTTTTGGAATCAAAAGCATAGTTCAAAAAGTAACTTTTGAATCAGTCTTTAGAGCATGATCAGAAAGAGAATTTATTCTAAGAAGCAAAATTGACTAAATGAATCGGAATCGAATCAAAAACATTATCGAATCGAGAGGATTTTCCACTCCTACCAACAATACTGACTGCTCTAGTTAGATACTCAAACTCTGTTAAATAAAAAGTACAGTAACAAGAAAAAACTTTTATTTTTAAAATGTGAGCGTCTTTAGTAATTTGGGGGGAAATATACAAATATTCTTGATATTGGGGAGTATATAGACTTGCTAAAATGCATTTGTGTCTAGGACCATTGCTAACCTTTACCAGAAACATTTTTTTCCACACAAAGCTTAACATCCCATCAGTTTTTTCACCTGAGCTGTTTCAGCAAAGAGAGAACTATAAACCAGTTTAATCATGAGTAGCATTCCACATTACCAACGCCAAAAGAAGTAGTACAGCCTTGAAATACAAGTAAAAATACAATTGTTCAAAGTGCAAAGACAAAGGGTTGAGGTGTCAGAGGAACAACAGTTAATATATAAACAATAGACTGAGATAAAACAGAACACTGGTTTGTGATGTGAGCAAGACGGAAGTTCCACCTATTGTTCTCCTCCCTTGCATTCATTGTAAAGGCTCACAAGTCTTAGAAAGCACTATGACTGACTAAAGATTTGGTCAGGGGCTTTTTTGCTTGCGATTCTGTGAGGGTGTTGTGGGTGTTCCAGTTTTACTGTGCTCTGCCCGCTGCTGTCTGGCTTGTAGCTCCTTTACCTCAGCCAGAACCTCTCTAGCTTCTCGCCAGGAGGAAATGGCCTCTTGTAAGAGCCGCTCAGCAGCTGCCCTCCTGCTGTCCCAGTCCAAAGCTTCACTGAGAGGAGAATCAGTACCCTTCATGCTTCTGAAATGGGGCGAGTAAGAGATTCGAAAAAAAGCGGGGTCTGTAGACTTCATATGGGGCGAGTTTGAGCCAGTGGACCGAGGCGAGTCTGAACCTTTAATGTGGGTCAGATCAATGCATTTTGTATGGGGTGAACTTGATTCTTTTGAATCGGGTGAGTCGATGCTCTTCGAACGAAGTGCGCTCTTGGAATGAGGGGATTTGGATGACTTAAAACGGGGCGAGTCCTTTGACTTCACATATGGCGATTCTTTCCCTTTGGAACCAGGTGAATCTTTCACCCTTACTGAGGGTGAGTCTGTGCCTTTGCTGTGGGGTGAGCTATGTGAGCTTGAGCCCTTGGAGTGTGGTGAATCAGAGCCCTTGAGGTGGCGGAGACGGGGGGAGTCAATGCCTCTTAAGTAGGGATAAGATCCTATCCTTCCCCGATGGGGTTCCTGTTCCTGAATTTCCGCTAGCAGCTCTTGAGTCCTCTGCAGCCGCTGGCTGATTAGTTCCTGCAGGTGGCCGGTGGGACTCTGGGCCAGTGTTGCCTGGACCCCATTCTTCTTGTTTGGTTTTCTCTCTCCTCGGGACAGAGCGTCATCCATGGAAGCACATCGGTTACGGCCCTGAGCTAACTTCTTCTCGTTTTGAGGTGTGTGAGGCTGGTTTTCATGGCTCCAGGAGAACTCGCTCCTGCGTGGCAAGCTGCTGGTTTTTACCTTGCTGTCTGTAATGGAGGCCGGCGGCCTGGACACATCAGTGCCAGCACGTCGATGGCCGGGAGCCAGTTTATCCAGGCTGACCTGATGGTCCTTCAACCACCCATCCTGATCATCATCCAGCATACCAGCATCCTCCTCATTCACCAAGTCCAGTGTCAGCATTCCATCAGAGGAAGCAGAGGCCTAAAACAAGAAAGCATGAAACACAATTTTTTTCTATTAAAGAGGCACTCGCTTTTATTTACTCACTTTTATTTGTTTTTCTAGCAGATATGCCTGATTTATAACAGATTCATTTTAAAAAGGTGTTAAAAATATTAAACCAAATGTATGTACATGTAGGTTTGGGGTCAGTAAGATGTTTTACATGGTTTTTTAAGTCAGCAAGGCTGCATTTATTTGATCAAAAATACAGTAAATGGCAATATTGTTAAATAATATTACAATTTAAAAGAACTGTTCTCTATTTTAATATATTTAAAAAATTAAAGGTGCAGTAGGAGATCTTGGAAAATGCTAACTTTAGCCTGATAGCACTGAAAGCAAACGTCCCACCCTCCCTGCAATCGCAGTCCAAAGCCACGCCCCCTGAACGCATATACGCTCGTCGCTCACAGACCAGAATACCAGAGACAACATTACTACAATAGGCTACATATGAGGTTCCCAATTCCAGTCCTCGCACTGGATGTGAAGACGTGTGTGTTGTCATTCACCGGTGAGAAAACTTTAAAAGTACTACAATACCAGGAAGGAAGATCGGGTTGTTGATTTTTGTCTGCCAAGATCGGGTTGTTGATTTTGTCGCTCTGTCTGCACAGCGTGCGTGAACGCGCTGATGACGTATCCGTCTGCGCGAACTGGGTGCGCAGAGGTATGCTAATACATACGTTGACAGGCAGGTAGGAAAGCCAATTAAAACGCCCGGACCGAGCGCTTTGATTGGACGAACATTTCTTGGTCCTACGCCTTCCACAAAATATATAAATAGAGATAAATACATTTAGACCACTTAACTTAATGATTGCTATAGTGATATGAAGAGACTTTCAACCAGCATAACAAAAAATGTTTCTGAAGACAATCACCTATTGCACCTTTAAATTTATTCCTGTGATCAAAGCTGAATTTTCAGCAGCCATTACTCTAGTCTTCCATGTCACATGATCCTTCAAAAATCATTGATGATTTGGTGCTCAAGAAACAATTCATATTATTATCAATGTTGAAAACGGTTGTGCTTCTTAATGTTTTTGTGGAACGCATGGTGAATTTTTGTCAGGATTCTTTGATGAATAGAAAAACGACAGATAAATTAAATAACAGAATCCCAGTCAAAGAAACACCACTGAAAGGTAAACATTCATATTATGTGTAAAACTTGTTAAATGAGGAAAAATACATTTAAATAGTTAGGTTTCAGTAAAGTTTTCTGGACTATCTGTTATGTAGTCTAGTTATAAATAGCTGCATGTAAGTTTCATCACTACTGTGCAAACAACCACCTAGTGCCATGAAGTCAGTACATTTCCACTGGCGCACACCAGTATAAACAGACAAACAACAACAGTAATCTGAATCATAGTCTAAACAAGAATGCCACCCACCACAGCCATGAGATGACCCCGCGTGGGCAAACGGCGCCCAAGTGGGATCTTTGCCCGATCGCGTGTGGGGTGAGCCAGAAGACTCTCCTCCTCAATCGTGACCTGCAGAGTAAAACAAAACAAAACTGGAGCTGAGATCATTTTTACTATATTAACAGTCATTTTCAGCAGCCTTATATGGTTTCTAATTTACACAACACAAAAGGCCTATATGACATCATGTGTTAATTAGTCTCACATTCATCTCAGTTTAATCCAGCAGTTGTTGGTGTGAAAATGAATTTGCAGATTTATAAATAGAAAGTGCTATATGCAGATGATGTTAAATTCACAAAAGTGGGTTTCTGTTATATGAAATGCAGTGATTTTACAAGTGAAAACAAGACTGTAAAATCCTTTCCTACATATAAAGTTGTTATCAGTTTCTTTCTGTAAGATACAAGTAAGCTCATTTTAATTTTTGTGGCTATACCAATAAAAAAGGCTTTGAAAAGAAGTCTCTCTTATGCTCAAGGCTGCATTTGAAAAAAAATGAATACTGTGAAATATTATAATTTAAAAAAAAGTTTTCTATTTTAATATATTTTAAAATTTAATTTATTCCAGTGATGCAAAGCTAAATTTTCAGCAGTCATTACTCCAGTTTTCAGTGCCAAACGATCCATGAGAATTATACTCTAATATGCTAATTTGGTGCTCAAGAAACATTTCTTACTATTATCAATGTTAAAAATCAGTTATTTTTTGATAAATAGAAAGTTCAAAAGAACAGCATTTTTTAAATAGATTTTTTTGTAACAATGTAAAAAGTTAATTTTTAATGAGAGAATTAATTTCTTAGACAAAAAAATATGTTCCTGTGGCTCAGTGGTAGAGCATTGTGTTAGCAGTGCAAAAAGTCATAGGTTCGATTCCCAGGGAACATACATACTGGTAAAAAATGTATAGCCTGAATGCAATGTAAGTCGCTTTGGATAAAAGCGTCTGCTAAATGCATAAATTATTATTATTTAATTGAATTAAAAATCTTACTGATTTTACTTACTGAAAATCCAAACTTTATATATTGTATCAATTACATATATTTTAATATAATATTTCACACAGTCATGTGTACAATAACAATATATAATATAATAATATATAATAAAATATAATAATATTGATGGTTTAACAGTGCTTAGCTGAAATGTTTTTCATTAGTATGTCTAAAAAAGTAGTAAATATTTTCCACATTTATTGCTTTTGTAAAATAACTACATTTCCAGTATCCTAAAAGTTCAAAACACAAATAATGACAGGAAGATAGAAAAATCGAACAGGAAGTGGAAGAGGGTTATAGCACTAGAATATAAAAGAGAAAGAAATATATACAGAAAGAGACTGACTAATGAGAAGACAGAGTGTGGGAAGAGACTGCAGGAGTGGAAAGCTAAAATATAGGTGGGAAGATGAGCATTAAACAGCAAGGAATAAATAAAGAATATATGAAATGTCTGTACTCACCTCGTCCAGCACACGATTCTTAGCTCTGGTAATAGCATTATTTAAAACATTGATCCAAGATTCCTTCTCCTCTGGACTGACGGCCAGAAATACCAGATTGGGGCCCTAATGGAGTAAAAAATATATTAAAATATAAACTATCAAAGATTTTAAAATAAATGATGGTGTTATTTTGAATTTCCAAACATGCATTTTTAGGGTCTTTGGAAAGAACAAATACAAACAAATTTTCCTTGATCTTTTCATTAAGGAATCAGTTGCTCATTGCAAAATCTTCATGTTTTTGAAGTTATGATATCTTTTACAATTTCATCAAAAAGTACTTTGATGTTGACTGACACAGATTCTTCTTCTTTTTTTTTTTTACTGTGCAATAAATTAAGAAACTGGTTAAAATCAGACCTCACAAAAGTAAAAGAGGCACAAATTGAATTGTACCCTATTTTTTAAACCATAACATCATAATGTTTTGTTCTTACCTTGTTTCCAGGGTGTTGGCATCGGAGCAGGGTAAATTTACTGTGGTTCTTCTTGCTATGGCTCTTGGCCTTTCGCAGTTCCTCCGAGCGTTCATACTGTGCCAGGTCAAACACTTCATGAGTCTTCCCATCATTCTTCATCTGGACACAAGGACAGCAGCATCAGCACACAGACACAGGCCATCACCAGGCCTGAAGCTAGAAACAACTGCTATCATTAATTGAAATTATCAGCAGTGCTTTCCCAGGCCAACTGTGCAGACCACAGTGAATCATGGTGGAACATATTGATTTAGCTCCAAGGACAGCAATAATTAATGTTCAACAAAACACTGCTGTGAGATCATTGAAGGCTCAATCCATGCTGACAGAACACTAAATCACAAATCACAATAAACATTTATTTTACATAAAGTAACAAAACATCGGTACCCTTATCTAAAGGGATCGTTCACCCAAAAATGATAATTGAGTCATGGTACTCTCGTGAACACGTGTTGAACACTGATACGGAAGAGAAAAAATTGTTGAATAATACTTTATTTGACTTTATTTTTCAAAATTGCTCATTAATTTTTAACAATTGCAACTATACATCACAATGGCATTTTTTTATTTATGTCTTTAGGCCGCATTAATTTGTTTAAAAAATACAGTAATATTGTGTAATATTATTACAATTTAAAATAGCTGTTTTCTATGTAAATATATTTTAAAATGTAATTTATTAATGGATAGAAATGTTAAAAGAACAGCGTTTATTTGAAATTGAAATGATAAACATTATAAATGTTTTTGCTGACATTTTGATGTGTCCTTAATTGCTAAATAAAAGTATTAATTTCTCACTGACCACAACTTCTGAATGTGTATCTCAGTGACATTATATCACTCAATGTGAATTTATTATTTGAAATTATTGTGTGAGTACATTATTTTTCTGACAATGCTTACACAATGAAACCTCAAGAACAGCACAAACCTCACACACATATAACCAAGCCTAGCTCAGAATAAATTCTCTCTTCATGCCAAATAGTACAAAAGGAATAGAACTGTGACTGGTGTTCTTTTTCATCAGAAATCAAGACAGATGTTCCAAACGGTTTTCAGTTAGTCCAGCTCCTCCTCTAATTATTCAACCAGTGACCCATCTGTGAAAATGCCTCATTTTAAGACAGGTCAGTCCTCATTATAGCTGACTGTGGTGGAAAAGTGGTAAATTTCACTGAACCTGAGGGAGGAAAAACCCACAGTGGGACTTTAAATCCCAAAGAGACACAATGAGGGTCACAAGGGTTTCTACTGAGACGAACACAAAAACTCAATGTATTAACATGCACTATGTGATGTCACACGGAGCAAAAAAGATAAACATAGACATTTTGGGTCAGAGTTCTGCATGGTTACCAAGCATTCACCATAGCAACAGAAATACGCAACAAAGGAATCTGGTGTCAGTGAGCTTGAGATTAAAGTACAAAGATCAAAGTGATCCGTGATCATAGAGCAGGCACAAGCAAACCGGCCTGTTCATAACATCTCTAGTTAATATGACTCTGCAATATCATATTCTGCTTTAAATGTGGTCGTGTTTAGAAAACCACCGGTTTTAAAATAAAGAGTTAAATGTAGGTAACATCCTCCTTATGGCACATATGGCCAAAGGTAATCTGTGTAACCGTATGCCTCCAGATGGCCTCCTGGGGTCACACATTTAAATGTGAGTGAGCGCACACTCTGAGAAAGAGCGTACTAGTGATGCTAATATGGGGCAAAAGACCCCTGGAGGAAAAGAGCCTGGCCTCTCTTCACCACATCAATATTTCACTCCCCCACTGTTGGCACAGCATGTTCCCGGCAGGGGGCCATCCTGATCTCTGGATTAACCACCTCCAAAAATAACCCACTAACCGACCATCTTCATTCTGACAGAGGTAACTCCATCAACAACTAGATGTAAGGACTAAAAACGCAGGCATCGTATAGAGTACTCCAATGAATATTACATTCTCTTGATGCTTTTTTCCCTGAAATTCCCAAGGATTTCAGAAGAGAGATGGTTTTCGAGGCATTGTGAACTGGTATTTTATTAAGCCATACATCCATACAACTGTTTCAGGATGTATGGAGACTACAGTGTAGTAAACATGAAGTGAACACTGACATTACTTGCCTAGTTTTACTTCTACGACCAGGCAGGAATTAAAGGTGGAAATAGATTTGCAGAGTCCCCTCGAATCACGTGTTCAGAGTGTTCTGTAATCTGGTTGACTGCATTATTTTGAGGTCAACCAATTTTCCTAAAATAGACATAATTAAAATAAACACCATATAGGTAAACCTAAAAGCGTTTGCCCTGCCAAATGGATGTGAACATCTGATGTTCAAATATCAGAATAAACAAAGAGGATTAGACTGACAAGTGACACCTCATTTATTTGACATAAAAGAAAGATAAAATCTTATATCAATCTAATATATGTATATGAATGTATATTATATATATATATATATATATATATATATTAAACCTTATTAAATTAACAACAATAACATTCTTATTTGTAGATATACAGTATAATAATATGTGGATATTATTTTATATAGGCCTATATAGAGAGAGTAAATGATAATATACATTAAATATACAAATACACACACACATATAACAAGAACAAATGTGAAACCTCATGAAACCTCACTTAATTTATTATTAAAAATGTAAATGATTTTCAATTTTCTGATGTAAAAATGTTGATTAAAAAACCATGTTAATGCTATACATTTTCTGAACTAATGTAATGATAGTATTACTATACTACTAGTACTACTAATAAAATTATTATTCAAATTTTAAGGAATATTTACCAGAAAAAAATATTTACCAGAATTTATTCAGCAGAAAAATTTAAATACACAACACAGTATTTACAAAAAGAAATAAATAAAATAATAATAATTTTTTTTTTATAAAATCAGTTAATTAGAGATGCTTTTAATTATTATAATTTAATGAAACCATTAAAGTGGAATTCAGAAAATTAATGGAAAACACAGAATTTGGTGAAAATAACACTGAATTTGAGAAAAAAAAATTCATAGGGCCTTAAAAATGTAATTTTTGTTAAACTTTTAATAAATTGCAGTTAAATTGTGTACATTTCAATTAATTAGTAATTATTTCAATTAATTAGACATGCTCTTTGATTAATAACATTTAATTTAACCATTAAAACATAGTCTAGAAAAATTTAAACGGAATCCAGAAAAATTAAAATTAAAATTAAAAAACGGGATTTGGAAAGAAAAACCGGAATTTGGGAACTAAAATGGATTTCAAAGGGCTCTACCACAGTACAAAAAAAAATCCCTATTGTTGAGCACTGCAGTGTCTTGAATATATGATGTTTTGAGCAATACTGACATATTTACAGATTTCTGTGAATCTACACTGTTTATGGGTAAATCCTCAGTACATGTTTACATATGATCCATTTGCACACGATGCACTCGCAGCCATGACTGATCAGCCTGAATACAGTGAATACTAGACTAGAGCATCAATTATTTACACCAGATATATAGAGAGAGCTTGAAAATAAGCACTTTGAACACAGTTATAGATGCTCAGCTGTCTACATGTATAAACTTCAAATGATTCCCTTGGTAGTCAGGAAGGATCGCAGCCTCTACGACTCGTGTTGCATGAGATGCGCTTCACTATGCTATATGAGTGAGATCAATTGAAGAGTTCTGTCAAGTGACATCATTCTGGCAAGAACAGGTCTACCTTGAGCACTGAAGGAAAGTCAAGTGCAGCGGTGCATAACGTTATCAGTACTATAGACAGCCACGGCAAACAATACACACAGCCTAAAGGCAGCGATCACCAGAGGACAGACCTGTAGCGCACATACTCAGACTGATGCAACCTGCTGACATTGTGTTCTGATATTATAAAAATAACCTTGCTTGCCTGACCAGTGGAAGAATTCACAGGGCTGGAAGTAGGTACACAGAATGCTAATAATCTGGTCTGTGGCTCCTTTTACAACTTTAATTTCACTGAATAACTGAGGTATCTTGTGAAAATATGATGTCATGGATGCCAAATCCAAATATTTTGGGAATTCAAGAAGTGTTGACAGTGGAGAATGAGAGATTTAAGACTCAATTGCTATGAGCATAGAATGTATATCAAAATAAAACTAAAGAAATAATTCACCCAAAAATGATATTCCTCTAATCATTTATCAAATTAATTAGTGATATATTCATCTATTAAAACACATTAAAACATTTGAACTTTTATTTTCCATTAATTCTTTATATTTTAGATCTATACAAAACCATAACACTGAACTCTTAGGTGCCAACTGCATCAGTGTCAGCAGGTCCAGTTTATGTTTGTGTGGTTTGTCTCTGTAAAGTCCATGTTTAAATAATTCACCACAATGAATAGGAAACATTCTTCTTCACTGCGACACCACCTGCATTTTGTGTGTGCACTTGATTCCACAAGTAAATCAACGTCTTGTTAAAGTATGGTTTCTTCTTAGATTCATTATTTCCAAGTTCATTTCTAAAAACAGATTAACAAAAAGAAAGAATGGTGAAAGTATGGTGATGATCTTGATTTTAATCCAAACAAAATATGACCCAATAACAATAACAACTAAAGATCTTTTTTAGAGTTGCATTAATATTCCTGTTCATGGTAAACTTTAAAAAGCTTATCTGTTTCTCATTTGTGCCACTAACAGGGGATAAATTACAGCAACCCTTCATTTAGATGTTGTATGTGGTTTGTTTACATGGGTTTCTTATGATGGTGTTACACTGGATTCAGAGTCCTGAGCATCCCCAGTGAGCGAGAGAGGTGCAGCTGGCTCTTGAATCTTTTAATGTAAATAACAATGTCATCCAAAAAAAACAGCAGCTGTGTGAATGAGGGATGTGCAACTGCCTTCTCAACTCTTAAATCCATTTATGTCACTTTAATGAGAAAAACAAGGGCACTGCTGTATAGTTTTCCATGATGATATGCTGTTAAGTGATGGCTCTGTGAAACTGATGAAGGCCTACAGGCAGTGACAGAAACAAGCTGCTACACTTCCATGAAAATTACAACCATCCCTCTACACATGCTTCAAGTGAGCAAATGATTCAATTGTAAAGATTTGTTGCTCCTATAATGAACCGGAAATTGAATTCAACTGAATATCTGTAAGCAACTTCCAGAACCTTCAGGGATCTTTGGTACAGGCACTGACACAAAAAATTCACGACACAAGCACAGGTTCACATGCTGCTTGTTGTTTCAGGCCACAGCTCAGTTTCAATTTCCAGTGTTTATATAATACGCTTTAGAAAATTATAGCTTGTCAAAGGGATTACTTTGATGTTGCAAAAGTATGTATTTTATATCAAGGGCAGGAGGTTTTGGCAAACATTCATTATTAACATTCATAACTCACTACATAATCACTATATAGTAGTTGACATGGTATACTTTTGGAAATTTGACATGTCCTGCATTGTTTTGATCATTTTGAGCATGAAGTCATTAAAATCTTAATAACTCACCTCTTTTTCAAAGATGTACAGATGATCTCCTTTAAGCATCACAAAGCGGTTTCGCCATATTTCCCTAAATATTCCTTTGCCACTGAACCTGCGGATCCAGCCTACTTTGTCTGGTTGGGATGATGGCTGGTTGGCATCCTGAAGACCCTGAGTTTGTCAACAATGACCCGGTTAGTGTGTCGCCTGTCTTACATAATAGCATTCGAGTTCAAACAGATCTCTGTCGCACTGCACTGTGCTAAGCCTTCATAACATTTATTCAGTATCTGTGATTGGTACTTATTTTTTTACCTACTAGTAAGTCTTCCAATAGTTAGTTACTGTATGTACCCAGTATGTCTCTTCAAACAGTTTTCAAGCAATTTTACTAGTTACTAGATCCAGTTTTTCAGTAGCAATTAATTAGATACTAGTGAATATAAAATGTTTCACTAGTAATAGATTTTAATTGAACAAATTGCTGTCATATGGCAAGTAAAAAAAAAAAAAAATTATTGTGACTAGTGAAAAATGTCACTTGCAACAACTGGAATACATATTAGTGTCATAAGAATAGGTAATATTATCTAATAAGTACTAGTAAAGCTGGAATAGATAGTCTATATTAACTATTAAGCGACTACAACTAAGAAATAGACTATTAGTTCCCATGTCTAATTAAATTGAACTCACTATTGGTAAGCTGTCATATGGCAAGTTAAAAAAAAAATTATTATTGTGACTAGTGAAAAATGTCACTTGCAACAACTGGAATACATATTAGTGTCATAAGAATAGGTAATATTATCTAATAAGTACTAGTAAAGCTGGAATAGATAGTCTATATTAACTATTAAGCGACTACAACTAAGAAATAGACTATTAGTTCCCATGTCTAATTAAATTGAACTCACTATTGGTAGGCCTATAAGCAGGATACTGAAAATAAATTTACAAATATAGGCTAGTAGTCGGTATTGGATTACTTACTAATAATGAAAAATACTGGGAACAAAAAATTAACACTAGTTCAATTAAAGAAATAAATGTTAATATGGCCTAATATATTGCACCCTAATAAAAGTCAAATTTTCACTACCGTGGTCTGTTATTTAGGGGGGATCCCAAAATGATTTACTATGAGTTGGTCAATTAAGGGTGTGGCTAATTGAATATTCTGTTAAATAAAATAAAAGATGAGCCAATTACACGAGTGACTACAGCATATAACGAAGAAGTGTAACGGATATACCGTCTCATTCGGCGATTCATAACAAAGGAGTCATTGTTAAATAAATTTACACATAGCCTATTTGAAAACAGAGTAGTACAAATACTTGCGCTGTATTACATTCAGTCACTGTTCAATTAAACTATTAACTTGTGAGCATTCAAAATTAATATTTTCACATCATAGACTCATTAGTGTATGAAATTCTCACCCTTTTGACCAAATGGCTTTTCTTCATGCTGTTCGCAAAATATATCTTTCCCGAAGTATATCCCGCGATCTGTCCCGCTTTCTAGAAGAAACAGAGATGTTTTTGTTGATCTTTTGCTGTGAATTCGCCTCGTGCAGGTGCTATGGATGGGATGAGGTGCTGGCTTTCAGTGCTGATTGACTGCCAGTCTCTACACGGACGGTTTGCAAACCGCGGGCACAGGCTCTCCATTGGCTTGGGTGAGTCCCTGAGCTGCTGTGCTTCTCAACGAAACGGATTTTCCCGTTTATAGAGCTCGACTGCTCCATCTATTGAACGAGCACAGCTGTCGGTGTGATGTCACGCTGCATATTGAGCTTCAATGGCTTTCTTTTTGCCCCTCATTAGTCTAAACACAGTGCAAATCAGCGTATAGCAAAGAATATGGTTATTTTCAGTAATATAATAGCTTATTTATATGTGTAACTTAAAGAATTCAAGAATATAGGCCTTGTTTGATATGTTTTATAATGTGATATCTATGAAGGTAGAATGACGTCAAAAAGATTTGCATGTGCGGGGTAAGAGTTGTGGAAGTGTACATAAGACCGTAAGCGTAAATTAAATTTGCATGCGCAAGAGAAGCTTTGTAAAGGTGTAAATCGTGTTTCAAGCGCAAGAAAAAAATATTTGCAGCATTTTACTGTTACTCGTAAGTGTAATTCATGTATTGTGAAACAGCAGCTTCATGCTAACGCAAAATAAATATGATCTGCATGCTTCCCTGCACATGCAAATCTTTTTGACGTCATTCTACCTTCATAATATCTAGCAGATATAAAGCTACAACTGAATAACTTGCATTGAGAAACTGGAGGAGAGCGGGACAAGCTGTCACATACAAAATTTGTCCACAGGGCTATACGTTTGGATATTTGGATGTCTCCATATGTTAGGCTATCCTGCAAAATGAAATGTCAAAATCATATATTTGTAATAACTGTTGGATAGCAATTGAACACAGTGGAACAACACTGGCATATTGAGGCAAAGATATTTTTCATAAATTGCAGGCAAGGCAAGTTTACAAAAATTACACTTACTTAATTTTTTATGTTTCATGCATAATTTTTCTACACAACTGATTAATTGTTTAAATTTTGCTTAAATACATAATAAAGCCATGTTGTATTGACAACTTACCCTATATAGTGTGCAAATATACTACTGGGGCATGTTGTCACAAAGCCAAAGCATCTATAAAGAAATATATAAATAACCTTTAAAAACACCTTGAGAGATATTCACTGAAATAAAAGTTCTTTATTAAACACTTGTGCAACTGCTTTTTGTTTCAGTAAACCTAAAAAGAAATGTGTGCCAGTTGTGGCAAAAGTAAAAAATGACAATAAATGAGAGCACAGATCTGAATATTACAAATAAACATAAACTTATCATGTAACTCAAGCACATATGGGGGATTTCCTAGGATATTCTCTTCTACAAGCTCTGAGAAAACCACACACATTCAGAAGAACAAACTAATTACACTGTTCTAAGCTTCTTTGCCATCTACATAAATTGACCACATTATTCTAAAACAGAACAGGAAATGTTTCCCTTGGGTTGACAAAGCATTCTACATTTGCCTGGGATAGCTTAAGAGATTTCTTTTACCCAAATCTGTAAATAATCTCAAACCTGATTTTTTTGTTCCACTGTATTTATGTGCATTTTAGTACAATACATCAAGTGTGATATAATCTGGATGGAAATCTACCGGGCCTTTTACTGACCCATCATAAGCAACTGTTAGCATTTTTTATCCATACACAGCGAATTGTGTGCTTGATGCAGTAAAGCCATTAAGTCGTTCAGGTCTGCTGGTACTCTGGCTGATGGTGGGGATTAATGGATGTGATTTAGGAGGGAGGAAGGGGAGTTATAGTGGAGCAAACTGAACATGTACAGGGGGGATTAAAGTAATGACCTTAAGGTCAGGGCTAAACTCAGTCTACTTGATACAATTTCATCAGTAAGTCATCTGTGATGTGTTGCAGCCTGTGAACTGAGGCTTGGGTGATAACGAAAACTATAAAAATGTGTTGGTCTGAAGATACTGGATAAACAATTTTTATTTTTAATTTATTGAAGAGCATGATAAAATATTGTCATGTATTATGTTGTCTGTTTTTTCAAGTTATGTACAAAGGCAAAAATAAATTATGAAAAAAGACACTATAATGTAAAAACAAATGTATTTTATACAAGGCTATAATGATTTACTCTTCAAAGATGATGTTTCTCCATTTGTCTTCCAAGAACTGCCATAAAAATTATAAATTAAAGCCATAAAAGTTGTTTAAAGACTTTGATAGACATTAATATTTCACTAACTGTGCACTGTTTGAATTAATAAGCTCTGGCTAATTAGTAAGCAGACAACAATTTATCCATGTCTGCATATTTGCAGCATGTCATTTAATTTAGCTGGATAGGGATGCGAATAATAATAAAGAATATGGTGGAGGAATTTGTTTTAGAATTTTGCTTAGTTTTGAAACAAACTGATTTTAATGATTTTTGTAGCCTTGTTGGACACTTTGGATTCAACTATTTTATTTATATATAATATATATACATACATACATACACACACACTTTTTTTGTTTCTATGATATACATACATTTATTTTAATTTTTTTACAGTAGACATTTGTCCAAAAACTACCAAATGCAGCAACACCGAGCAAATAAATAAAAATGCTGTCATTGTGAACACTTTCGGGGCATCTGAAACATTATTACATATGATCATAAATGTTATGCACATTTACAGTGTTTCACACATCATCATCAACACGTATGCTTACATATATTTTTTGATAACACTTTACAATACATTTCAAATCATTTACATTAGTTAACGCATTAGGTCTTGTGAACAAACAATGAACAATAATATTACAGTACTCATTAATCTAGGTTAATGTTTTCTAAATATTTCCGCAAATTTCCACATATATTGATAGATTTTTAACAATTTAATTTATAATATATTTATTATTACATTATTTATAATTAACATTAACCTAGATTAATAAATGCTGGTCAAATTGTTATTCATTGTCCATTAATGTCAACAAATTGAAGCTTATTGTGCAGTGTTCCCATTTTCTTACCTAAAACTATTAGAAACATTTTAAAGGAATGTCAGGAGAGAGAAAAAGAAGAACAATGTGCTCAGCTCAGGGTTCAGAGGACAGACAGCGCTGGGAGTATAAGCACACATTAATATGAGTGATGATAACAGTTCAGCGTCGGCTCAGCTGACGGCCTCCGCCTAGTGTTCGGTCACCACCTGAACCTACTGAAAGCATCACTTCCTCCAGAAAGCTGTAACAAAGAAGGGGAACATATTTGGGTTATAATGGATGAGTACAGTCAGCACTGTATTTGACAGAGTCAGGTATACACAACCTACAGTGGTTAACAGAATACATCGACACAACATCATGAATAGTTACATATTACCTTTACGGGAGAAGTTACAAACAGAAAGCAAAATGCTCATCCACATATACATTAAAATTACATATTTTGTTTCAGGAAGTTTATAAAAAGTCAAGCGGGTTAACTGTATCTAATGGCTACACTGTAAAAAAAAAATCGGTGACATTTACAGTAAAATACCGGCAGCTGTGGTTGCCAGAACTTCACCGTAAAAAATATGGTAGCAATATTTTAGGTTTCACAGACTTAACTTAAATTCACAATAAAATACCGTATTTCATTAACTGGTGTAATGTTAAACCAACATATTGAAGTACTAATATCTGCCAAAAACCTTATTTTTAACAGTATTTTACTGTAAAATTATATTAAATGTAATTACATTTATTCACCGAATATAGTATGGAAACTTACTGTTAACCAGTTAACAGGTTTTTACTGTAGCATTTTTACAGTCTTTTACTGTTAAAGTCACAATCCTTTTTTACAGTGTACAGCTTAAAATAGCCACAGCTCTGGTTAAATTAGGTGGAAATAAACTGAAGCTTTATGAATAAATCTATCTTAAACTAAATTTATTTGGTTGAAAATACTAAGATTCAAACAGAGTTTATATCACACACATATATATTGCATAAATCTCTGTCACTTTTTATCAATTTAAAGGGTTAGTTCACCCAAAAATTAAAATTCTGCAGTAGAGACGAAAATGTGGAATAAAGTCGTTATTTTTGTTTTCTTTGTGCAAAAAAGTATTCTCGTAGCTTCGTAACTTTACAGTTGAACCACTGATGTCACATGGACTACATTGTCGATCATCTTGGTACTTTTCTGGAACTTAGGAGG
>NW_015645538.1:426998-433496 GCF_001515625.1 Sinocyclocheilus rhinocerous
TTTGGGGGGGGGGGGGGTGAACTAACCCTTTAATGCATCCTTGTTAACAAAAGCATTAATTTCTTTAAAAAAAAAAATCAAAATCTTGCGGACCCCAAACTTTTGAGTAGTAGTGTGTACATAAAATATATATTAAATAAGTAATCCAATATCCAATAAAATTAAAATCTCTGAGTGAGACCACTAATAAACAGGAATCCATATATTCTAGAGTATCAGTGAAACCTCCTGCATAATAAGAATGAATGACTGAGTTAAGTCATATGAGTACCACAATTGTATGTTCTTTACATAATGCAATTCTAGGGCTGATGTCACTCTGTAACCGGGATCCTTCTTGAATAAGGCATAAAGGCTTGTGTGCCAGAGGGCAAATGGATAGAGAGAGGTGAGATGGTGAAAAGAGACGACCACGTTGAGAGCATTTTAAGACACTGACCTCTTAGTGTTGTGAATGGCTGTGCCCCCGAGTACGATCCGTACCCCCGGCATTGTGCGGTTCAGGTTGTAAACAGTCAATGCCTCCTCGTAAGTGGCCCCGCCAATTATAAAAACAATAATGTCTTGAGGTCTGAAGGGTCGAGACAGAGTGTGAAGGAGTACATTTATATAACTGCAGTCCATGTTTTTCAATCCAAGCAAAAAGTTTCTGTACTGTACATTAATCATTCCATTATTATAGAAATCATACACTTCACCTTTAAAGCAACATCAAGACGCTCACATTAAACGTCTATAAGTGTGGCCATATCATTAATGCATGAGTGTGCATGCCAGTCTATTTATGGATCCATGTCACCTGTCTCTCAGAGAACTTGGCCCGAGGTAGGGGAACTGGCTGTCCTTCAAACGACCCTTGATCAGCTGATCCAGCGTGTCATGTAGTAGCGGCTGATGCTGTGTGTACACATTCTCAACTCCCTATTCAAATATATAAACAAGTTCTGAGTATGTGATTATTCCAATATGACATGTTAAGAACACACATTGGTAAACAGATGATCTACCTTAAGCCCTTTGAAAAACTGTTTGGTAATGGCCACAGCATCTGTAGGAGTGATGAGGTCACTTCCTCTGACTCGTTTGCCACCATATTCTACCACGGCTTGTACCATCTGCAGCATAGATGTATGCAACGTTGAGCTCACTTTCATTTTTAGTAATAAAATGATTTCAGATTCATCTGCATCTGTCATCGTGCTACAAGACAGATCTGATGGCTCTCACCTTGCGGTGTCTTTCTGACAGCCCTTTGCGGTTGAGCTCCTGCATAAGGCTGGGCAGAATACTGCTGCTGTGTTTTTCATAGCGAAGTGCATATAACATCACCAGCCGCACAGCATCAATTTCAGAAAGCCGAGGGTTCTGCAACAGCCGCCTCACGTTCTGCAGAAAGAGGAATGAGTATATCTTTAACAACGGCGCAAGATCCCATCTTAACATATTGTAGGCAATCACAAGGAACATTGTGGATAGACATTCACTACCGTTCAAAAGCTTGGGGTTGGTAAGATTTTTTAAAATGTTTTTGAAAGAACTTACTTATATTTATTTGATAAAAAATACATTAATATTATGAAATATTATTACAATTTAATATAACTTTTTTATTTTTTAAATATATTTCCAAATGAATTTAAATTATAAATTAAATGATTAAATGTAATTTAAAACTTAATGATTGCAAAACTGAATTTTCAGCAGCCATTACTCCAGTCACATGATCTTTCATCATGAACATGCTGATCTGCTCCCTCAAGAAACATTACATATTATTATCATCAGTGTCTGCACTCTGACCTGTTGTGCACTGGAGTGGTCATTCTGGCAGGCCAGCTCCTGCTCCACCTCTGACACCTCCATCAGCTGTCTTTCACTGACCAGGCGAGACAGCTCCCCAACCACGGTTACGTGTTTTGAGACTGTGCCTGACATTTTCTTAAACTGGGGGTAATTATCCACAAATGCCTACAAAAGGGCCAGAAAATGGTGATTAAATACAGAACTGGTTAATGCAATAATAAAAGTTCTGGAACAGGTGTCTTCATGGTTCACTCCTCATATAAGATGTGTTACAATGAACAATATTAACTCCACTCACCTTCATGTCAGATATGGACTCTAATTTTTGTTTGTCCTTGGGCTTTTTCTTCTGGAAATCCTCCATCAGGTTCTTGATATTTGTTCCAATCTCACCAAAATTCAGGTACAAGTTCTTATTAACAGAAAGAAGAAGAAAAAACAACAACGTGGAGTTTCTTTGTTTTAAATTTTTCGAAACCTTTTTTTTTTTTTCATGTTAGACCTCATTGTGTATTTACAGTACATTGCATGAGCTTATATTTACTTAAGGGCATTTCTTCGGAAATAAAATCTAATTAGTACATAATTGCAGGATGTATTACTCTTTAATGGAATCTGCCTAGCAATGATATTTTGAATGATAAGCTACTCACATTTGCATAAAACTCATCATTATCTGCAGACAAGACCACCTCCCGTAGGTCCTTACTGATTCCAGGCACTCTTGACAGGTCTATGCGGTTGTTATTGAGGCCCAGTAGCTCATGAACCATGGCCTGATACGTCCACTAGAGGAAGCAAATGCATGCACATGTAGAATTTGCTGCAATATCAGCACACTAAATTATTATGTAACATTTATTTTGCTGCAGTAAGACAACCATTTCAGCAAAAGCAAGCAGAACACACTGTCTCCTGTAAATCTCACAGTAGAGAAAAAGAATAAATGTCCAACACTAAAACATACTGTTTTAGCAGTTTTCTAATATAATCCAGAATAAAACCATGGTCTCCATCTCCCTCTGGTGGCCAGGTCTAACATTCTGCATGCAGATCTTGTTCTGTAATATGAGACTCAGACGTAACATTACTAAGAGACATTGCTTCTTGCCTGATTAAGAAGGGGAGTTATAGCATCATCACTTCTGTCTAAAATCAGGAGAAGAGGAGGCACTTCTGTTTTTCGGAAGTCAAACAGTTCATACTCCTTAGTAATGATTTGCTGTGGAAAACAAACGTATAAAAAGTTCATACATTTTTATCTGTTATTATTTTTATCAAAACTTGACATCTATAATTAAATCAAATTACTAATGATGAACATTACAGATCTGTGATATAATTACAAAATAAAGCCTTACTTTGACGCTTTCTGCCAGTCTTTTGGACATGTCAGAAGAGAGCTGGTAGCGGATCATGGGGCATTTCTTCAGGGCCAGCAACACTGATGTCAAACCCTGAGTGACACGAGGCAGTACAATGGGCTCCCAACTGCGACCCTATAAACAGAAAAATTCACAGTGAGCCTAAAACAGAAAAAATGAGAGTCAGATAGCTGTAAAAGAAAGAAAAAATTATTCCAAGCAGCACTATCAGTTTATAAGATCTTATGATTATCGTAAATGATCTCCACCAGTTTTCTGTTCAGTATCATAACATACCTTTAATACATAACAACAAAATACACATATAAGCAACTATCTAAACTTTTGTGTGGTTTTGTGTATTTTTTTACGACACTGGAGCCCCCTAGGTATGTGAGGGAAATTCACTGAATAAGTAAATAGCTATACACCTGCATTTTCTGCTGCCATAAAGCAACTGAAAAGCAATTTTCACAGGATTTTGCACCTGCACACCAGGCTCACACACTCTGAGGACAGAGGTTTTAAGGGGGGAGCATGAGAAAGAAACAGAAGCCATTCGCCTTATTAGAAGTCAGTGTGCCACCAGAATGACTTTGAAACTGATATTTCAAGTTGCTTTAATGATTCATACACAGGTTAAACCACACAAAGCAACAAAATGCAAGCTCTAAGTTTTCTATAAAAATAGTTAAGGCTCCTCAAATCTGACAAAAGCCTACATTTTCTCTTACCCTGGATACTCCTTGAAGGTTGAGGGAGAAGAGATGAGGGTTCACAGCAATGAAATCTCCATAGAACTCCTAGAATAACACAAAATCTAATTGGTTGACAAGAAATTAAATTGATAAAGTTCGACAACATTGTGTAAACACTGATTTTAATTTTTTCCTTTTTTATGGATGGATGGACAGACAGACAGACAAGACAGAAGTACTCCAGAGATGTAGATAAGACGAACTATGAATTATTTTGAATACATATTTATATATTAATTATGAAAATGACTTCACCCACCTGCACTTCTGCAACTACTTCCTGTTCATCCGCTTCAGCCAAAGCCTTTATTTCACTCTTACTGATCACGTTACTGAAATCTGCTCAAAATAAGTCCATAAGTTGGTCAAATGTGCATCTTCTGACCACCCTTATTAGCACATATGCAAACTCATATGAATGACAGGTAAACTGATGCAATGTGTCTTCTGATATATTAGTGGGACTCACAGATGAAGTAAACACTATACTTGGGCCGGCGAAGCTCTTGAATCAGGTGCTCTACATTCTCCTGAAACCAGAGACATTCATGTATGAATAAATAACTTCAATAATCTTGAGTTTCAATAATCAGTTTAAAACTATATATTCAATAAAAACTGATAAAACTGATAGCAGCTCACCTTGGTTGGCCGAAGAAAGCAGATTGCCTTAAGGTGCTTCATGTTGTCTCGGTTTTGTGAGTCAATGCGCTCAAAAAGATAGACTTCTTTCTGCAGGATCTCAGACTGTGTGTAGACCACACTTACAATACTGGTCTATTAACAGGAAAAGAGAACAAGAAAGCAATGTTTTGATCACTGTTTGTTACTGGTGGCAGATCACAGTCAACACCTGTCTAGGTAGAGTGCTATATTTAAAAAACAAATGAGTTAAATTCATGCATGATTTGGACACATAACATGTCGGCAAAATCCATACTACTACACACTAGACTATCAGTGGCTTAAGCACATCTGCGTTTTCTTAACTTTGAAAGCATATAGCCTAGCTGTCCTCTAGTTTCAATTCACTTACCGTCTCCTTGTCCATCAGCAGCACCTTCATCAAGGGTCCGCTGCTCTCTATCATTTTGGAAATGTACTGCTTGACAGCAAGAGTCACGTTCATTTTGTCGTTGTATTTAAATTCAAATTGTCAGTGAGAATGGATCAAATGATCAGTTCGTTTCAAAGTTGTTTAACGAACGATAAAGGGCTCTCTTTTCATCAGTAAACTCCAGCATACAAAACACTGTTGACAATGGGAGACAACTCTTCTTCTTCTTCCTTGGTGTTTTATTGGCGGTTGGCAAACCAGCTTATAGGTGCATTACCGCCGCCGACTGGACTGGAGTGTGGATCAAGATTTATGCAATGATGGGGAAAGAGGGGAAAGGGCCATATAAAACAAACAAAACACACACATATATATATATATAGATATATATAGATAGATAGATAGATACATACATACATACACATATACACACATATATTATCTATATTCTATATTCTCTTACTTAATTCACATTCTTTTATAAACCTAATAATATCATCATATATCTTGTTAGCTGATTTCCCCAATAAACCTGACAAAGAAAAGTCATGGTGTTTTACTTTCTTCATTGACTGAATAAGGCGACATCTCTCATTGTTGTATTTTACACATTGAAGTAGTACATGTTCAACTGTTTCTTGTTGGGAGACAACTCACTGCGCTTCCAACTACTTCCGGTGTACGCAAGCGTTCGATCCGCGTCTGATTTGGGAACTGTTGTAGTTCAGTTGGTCTGCCAGTCTTGCAGGTTCAATTAACTAGTTCAACTGATCTGGTAACAGCTCGTAGAGCATAAAAATATCCCATAATTCAAGGCTGCTACGTAAAACGGAGTAAATAAAACGCCATATTGGTGAGGGTGAGGGAGGGTTTCTCATCTTTTAGAGCAGGGGTTTTCAACCCAGGGGAGCGCCAGCACCTGTCAAGGGGGGCGCGAGCATCAGTTAATTCAGAGACGTTCCCTTGAAAAATTATGAATATGAGTTAACAAATCTTTAGCCATCCACTAGGGGGCAATCTGACTCCCACTGCTAGTCGACAGTTAGAGCAGAGTTGGCTCGAGTCAGTGTTGCCAAGTCCGCGGTTTTCCCGCGGAATTGGGCTACTTTAACACTTGCCGCGTTTTGTAGTTTTGGGCTAGTTTTGAGTAGCAATTAGGCGGGTTTTGTTGTGAAAACCTGGCAACCCTGGTCACGCTTATTGACAGTGTAAGATGATTTACGATTAGCCGTGTCGGAAATCCAACCACGGATTGGCATGTTATCTCAGAAACAGGCTCAGCCATCACATTGAATCAGGTAAACTGGTTATATATTTATGTTTCAGTATAATTACGCACGCTATACCAGGGGCGGTTCTAAACCCTTTTTAGGTGGGTTTCAGCCCCCCTATCTGTCACCTTAGCCCCCCAAAATTATCTTAACGATCAGACCACTGCTGTTGGATGTTGGGGGGGCGCGAGTGAAATTAGACAAACTTGGGGGGGGCGCATGTCCTAAAAGGTTGAAAACCCCTG
>NW_015645538.1:433506-435012 GCF_001515625.1 Sinocyclocheilus rhinocerous
ATCTTTAGCCATCCGCGAGGGGCCGTTTTGAGTTTCACTGCTAGTCGACAGTTAGAGCAGAGTTGGCTCGAGTATCAGTCACGCTCAGTGTTGCCAAGTCCGCGGTTTTCCCCGCGGAATTGGGCTACTTAACACTTGCCGCGTTTTCTAGTTTTGAGTAGCAATTAGGCGGGTTTTGTTGTGAAAACCTGGCAACCCTGGTCACGCATATTGACAGTGTTAGATGATTTACGATTAGCCGTGTCGGAAATCCAACCACGGATTGGCATGTTGTTATCTCAGAAACAGGCCCAGCCTTCACATTGAATCAGGTAAACTGGTTATATATTTATGTTTCAGTATAATTACGCACGCTATACCAGGGGCGGTTCTAAACCCTTTTTAGGTGGGTTTCAGCCCCCCTATCTGTCACCTTAGCCCCCCAAAACTATCTTAACGATCAGGCCAGTGCTGCTTCCTCGAGAAAGTTTTTCATTCTCACGTGTTTTAAGTCTTGTCAGTTTAAACATTAAAGTAATTTTAAGCCATTTAAGCCCAAGACTTAATAATCAAAAAGGAATTCTAAAACAATTTCATTACCAGCTTAAAGGCACAATATGTAATTTTTCACAGCTAGAGGGCGCGTATTCAAAATAAACAAACAAACAAAGGCGTAGCCGTGACTGAGTGTGGAATCATGTGAGTTGTCGTCTTCAATGATTTATTAACGTAGTAGAATGAAGCAGGGTGAGGCTGAAAGCCGGCGAAACGAGGCCGCTGAACGAGCGTGACACACGGCTCGCTAGCAGCAGAGCATTTATTATGCCACAGTCGACCACTTCCGCTCCTTCTGGTCGTGCATATGTGGGGGAAAAAAGCAGAGCTGTTTCATCATACTAGATACGTTTGAAAGTTCTGTTATAATGCTACTCTGTGCGGTCGTCACCTGTCTAATAAAACGCATAACATATTAAAGGGTCTTTGGTGTTTCCATGTTCCCTCTCATAGGCTCACTTCGATGCTGCGATGACGTCATCGCTTTGAGAACATCTTCGGTGTGACGAATGTCTGAAGCCCTTATACCATCACGCCAATTCATTGGCCAAATAGCACTTAGCACCGCCCCCGACGCGCACGTAGATGAGCTATATCAGCGTGCTGCGCGCTATTTCATCAGATTTCATTTCCTTCAGGAAGCGAATCATCTGTCGCCCGTAGCAAAGCATTTTTCGTCGTGTTCTTAGCTATTTTCCTGCAAAAGAGCAGTTTACTCCTCTTCAGCGGACACAATGAGCTACAGGAGATGCATCGAGCCGTGTGACAGGTTTATCGCAGGAGGAGACACTCATGACAGGTGCGTGCAATGTTTGGGCCTACAACACGCTCAAGCAGCGCTTAGCGGCCTTTCTGATTGTCGACACTGTGATAGCCTGCGGCTATCTCGAATAACGCGTCTAACCCCCGCTATCCCGTTTCTGCGGTTGCCGAGGCACCACACGAGACGGTCGCGACGGTCGCTGCATGCGA
>NW_015645538.1:436684-441342 GCF_001515625.1 Sinocyclocheilus rhinocerous
AATAGCTTTAAACCGTAAACCTATAGTGTAGAAATAAAATTAGGCTGCATTGCAAAAACGCAATGATTAAAAATACATCATATGAGGCATGAATATAATTTCACATAAACACATAATTAAACACGCAACATGAGCTTTATGTTCTATGCATTTTTAAATAAATTTTCAAAATATATTTCAATATATTTAACAGTGTTTCACATATATGTGAATATATTACCTTTCTGTATGGGGTGCCTTTCCTCCACACGTAGCGTGACAGGGTCCTTCTCATAAATGAGTAAGCGGCATTTAAAACACTGTTGCTCACTATTTAATTACAGCTTCAGATGCATGATATTTTCATTTGCTACAAGCAGGATTCACAAGAAGCATGTTCAACTTGGACACGCAGACGGTCGTGGTAATACACATTGTAAACAGCAACCGTTCGCGTGTCCGCGGTTAATACGCATCTTGTTTATAAAAGCATTTTACGGAGCCTTTGGCTTTTGGGGGCCCAAGGCGGTTGCCGACTTTTGTCTAATGGGTAAGTCCGGCCCGCCAGCTTTAAATGTTTCAAAATGAATAATAGTTGAAAACAATTGCTAGACATTTCAAATGTAATCAGTTACATTACTTTAATAAAGTAATTGAAGTAGTCATACTTATTACATTTTAAATAGGGTAACTTGTAATCTGTAACCTATTACATTTCCAAAGTAACCTTCCCAACACTGATTATATCTAGCTTCTACACTAAAAAGAAGTGGGAAGAGTAACAGCATGTTGAGAGCAGTCAAGAAGGCCGATATTTCCCAAAGTCTAGCAGGAGAGGGCGTCTTTCAACTAAAATACTGGTGAAATTAATTAAGTAACATTACTGCTTCAACACATCTCTTGGTAATTCCATTGAAAACAGGAAGAAAAAAAAGCATTACATAAAGCAAATTAGAAAAGTAACATTTAATTTCACATATGGAATGTTTTTTTAAAAAAATTTTTTATTTGAATAAATGATCATTGCCTTTTAGATAATCCAGCATTATCCGATTGCTTATGGTAATTGCATGAGTTTAAAAAAAAAAAAATCTCGGCCAGGAACCGGGCCGTTGAGAGACACGGCTCTGGTACACATGAAAAGGCAAAAGCACGCTATGAAGCGATGTCAGGTGCATGCCAAACCAACAGGTGGCGATATAACCCTAACTGTAAAGCCATGTTAGCCAATCACAGACATGCCTCATGTTAACAACGACGTTACAAGCCAAACTCTTCAGTTTCACTGGCTACACGACAACACTGCAACCGGAGTTTCTGAAAATCTTCACCCTGGCACTGGCAGGAGTTCCCTCTCATAGGCTCACTTTGATGCTGCGATGGCGTCATCGCTTTGGGAACACCTTCGGTGTGACGAATGTCTGAAGCCCTTATACCATCACGCCAATTCATTGGCCAAATAGCACTTAGCACCGCCCCCGACGCGCACGTAGATGAGCTATATCAGCGTGCTGCGCGCTATTTCATCAGATTTCATTTCCTTCAGGAAGCGAATCATCTGTCGCCCGTAGCAAAGCATTTTTCGTCGTGTTCTTAGCTATTTTCCTGCAAAAGAGCAGTTTACTCCTCTTCAGCGGACACAATGAGCTACAGGAGATGCATCGAGCCGTGTGACAGGTTTATCGCAGGAGGAGACACTCATGACAGGTGCGTGCAATGTTTGGGCCTACAACACGCTCAAGCGGCGCTTAGCGGCCTTTCTGATTGTTGATACTGTGATAGCCTGCGGCTAAAAGTATTGCGCTCGAGGCTCGCGGCCTTCTCGAATAAAGTAGGCCTCGCGTCTAACCCCCGCTATCCCGTTTCTGCGGTTGCCGAGGCGCCACATGAGACGGTCGCTTGGGGTAACGCATGCGAGCCGAGGTTCTTAGAAGGTTAGTCAACGGAGTTCTCTCCTTTTCTCTCGCTCTCTCCAGGCCATGTGCAAGTGCTCGAAGAGCGCTACGTGGAGCCCGTTGTCTTTGTCAACAATGATTTGCGGCCTACCCCGGAAGCTCGTGATGTGATGTCTTTCAGTTGTATGCCATATGACGAAGACGTGCTGTCCACCTACGGGGATCCCGTTGTCTTTGTCAACAATGATTTGCGGCCTACCCCGGAAGCTCGTGATGCGATGTCTTTCAGTTGTATACCGTATGACAAAGACGTGCTGTCCACAGCGGCCTCCGATTCGGAGGATTTATTGGGTGAAGTGTGCAGTTTTCTCCCTCCGAGCGGACAGGAGAAACGCACCTCCCCGTCTTACAGCGAACTGTAATTGTAAACTGTAATTTTGACGCGTATTACTAATCCCGCTGCCGCTGATTTCGCCATAGTTTCTAAAATGGCGGAACACGGCTATGCGGCGATGCCGGCTGTAGAAGAGACTCTCGCAGCACATCTCGTGCCGAACTCTGCTCCGTCTTGGAAGTCACGCCCCCTGTTACCATCCAAGCCGTGTAGGATTACGTCCGCTTTAGTCGGGAAATCTTACATGGCCACTGGGTAGGCCGTGGCTACACTCCATTCTATGGATGTACTCCAGGCTTATCACGCAGATGTGCTTAAGGAGCTGGATGAGGGAGAGGGCCTGACCCCAGAAGCTGTTAAAGAGCTCAGGCGAGCTACTGACTTGGCGCTTAGGGCTACCAAGCACACGGCTCGAGCAGTGGGCAGGTCCATGGCAGGTTTGGTGTCAGTTGAGCGTCACCTTAGGCTCACTCTCACTGACATTAAGGAAAAGGACAGAACCTTTCTTTTGGATGCCCCCATTTCTAATGATGGTCTGTTCGGGGATTCGGTCACGACTGTCGTGGAAAAGTTTCGAGCAGCAAAACAGCAGTCCACTGCGTTTCATCAGCTCATCCCGCGCAGGGCTAGGGAAGTAGAGCGTCAACCACCTGCGGCTCGTTCATGCTCATCCTCTTTGCAGCACCCTCGCGAGGTCCAGCGGCATGAGCCATCGCCTATGTTACCCCCTCGTAAGGACTGGGGTCCTAGGTCTCGCCCACCTGCTCACCCACGGCAACGCAAGCGGATAGACCTGAAAGGACTGGGGTCCTAGGTCTCGCCCACCGGTTTACACACGACAACGCAAGCGGTTAGACCTGAGTTCAACGGCCAAGCCCTCTCGTCCTCAGGCCCCTAATAGCAGTTCCTAATTCCTTTGCTCGTCTTCGGAGGCCAGGCCCTCCTTTAGAGCGTATTCACCTCTCTCGTTGTGGCCTCCCAGCTCAGATCTTGACAGTCGCATACTGTGCCTTGGGCAGTTTTAGGTTGAGTCCTTTTGACGAGCACCCCCTCAGATACTCTGCGCGTTCCAGCCTTCAGAGTTTGAGAGAAAGCCCAAGGGTCATGCGAGCATGGCCCGTTTATGACGGCCTTCAAGCTCCCACTTTTGGGGTGGTGGGCAGACCCGACAGGACATTTGTACATCTTCCTGTTATAGAATTTCCCGCCACTCAGGTGCTTTGGGGCCCTATACAGGAAAATCAGGTGAATATTTCAAACGTAGAACGACTAAAGCCCCTAGCAGACTATTGGGCCGCGTGGAGACGCCTGCCCGACGTCTCACAATGGGTACTACGCACCGTTCGACATGGTTACATCATCCAGTTTCGAAAAGGGCCACCTCCTTTCAGCGGGGTTCTTCCTACGACAGTACGTCCTGGGGAGGCCTCAATTTTAAGTCAGGAGATCTTGTCACTCCTAGAGAAAGGGGCTATAGAGGAGATACCCCCCACTCATTTCGAGGGCAAGACTTAACAATATTTTTTTCTTCCGTTCGGACTAGCTTTGGCTCCTCGAACGTTTACAAAATCTATGGACGCAGCTCTGGCCCCATTGCGGCTCCAGGGCGTCTGAATTTTGAACTACCTGGACGATTGGCTAATATTAGCTCAATCTCAGGATCAGGCACTGTGCCGTGTCAGCAAACGACCTTTTTGGGGGTGGACTTGGATTCTTGCATGATGCGGGCACGTCTGTCTCCCGCACGTGTACAGTCAATACAGACCTGTCTAAGTCAGTTCAAGACAGGGTGCCTAGTACAGGTAGGCTTGTGTCTCAGACTGTTGGGTCTGATGGTGGCGGTGTCCCCTGTAGTTCAGTTGGGGACCAAGAGCCAGAATATTTCACCTAATTGTCATCCGCTTCATTACGGTGACACGCAAGGGCTTTCTTGCTCTAAGCACGTGGATGAGACCCCAGTTCCTTCAAGAAGGAGTCCAGATGGTCCAGACGATCACTACGGATGCCTCCCTTACGGGCTGGGGAGCGGTCCATCAAGGACGTCCAGTCTGTGGAGTCTGGACAGAGGTGCATCGTGGCTGGCACATAAATCGTTTGGAGATGCTAGCAGTCTTCCTGGCTCTCAAACAGTTTTTACCCCAGTTGAGGGATTGTCACGTGTTAGTCAGGACGGACAACACGACAGTTGTTTCGTACCTCAATCGTCAAGGAGGATTACGTTCCCGCCCCCTGTGCAGGCTGGCGAGGCGTGTTCTTCTTTGGGCTCAGACAAAGCTCCTGTCGATCAGAGCAGTCCATGTCCCAGGTCGCCTGAACTCAGGAGCGGACCTGCTCTCGAGACAGAGTCTGGAGGATGGGGAGTGGAGATTGCACCCCCAGGTGGTGGATCT
>NW_015645538.1:442280-443212 GCF_001515625.1 Sinocyclocheilus rhinocerous
CTATGGACGCGTCCCTTACGGGCTGGGGAGCGGTCCATCAAGGACGTCCAGTCTGTGGAGTCTGGACAGAGGTGCATCGTGGCTGGCACATAAATCGTTTGGAGATGCTAGCAGTCTTCCTGGCTCTCAAACAGTTTTTACCCCAGTTGAGGGGTTGTCACGTGTTAGTCAGGACGGACAAGTCAAGTCAAGTTTATTTGTACAGCGCTTTTCACGATACAAATCATTGCAAAGCAACTTTACAGCAAATTAAGTTTCTGCAATATTTAGTGGTAGCTTATCAGTGGTGATTGTCAGTTAATGTACATATGGCAGAAATGTATGGAAAAATAAATTAAAGACGTAATAAAACAGACGATGAACACTATTAACAGCAATTATTATATGATGCAATCCAACTTATAGCAAAATGTGGTAGTTCTGTATGTTGTTTCAGGGTTGGCATCATCTGAGGTCCTCTGAGGACAACATGACAGTTGTTTCGTACCTCAATCGTCAAGGAGGATTACGTTCTTGCCCCCTGTGCAGGCTGGCGAGGCGTGTTCTTCTTTGGGCTCAGACAAAGCTCCTGTCGATCAGAGCAGTCCATGTCCCAGGTCGCCTGAACTCAGGAGCAGACTTGCTCTCGAGACTGAGTCTGGAGGATGTGGAGTGGAGATTGCACTCCCAGGTGGTGGATCTCATATGGCAGAGGTTCGGCCAAACGGAAGTGGACTAGTTTGCTTTGAGCATGACTACGTACTGCCCGCTCTGGTTTTCCCTGTCTCCCCCATCGCCTCTAGGTCTGGATGCTCTGACCCACAAATGGCCCAGGACCAATCTTTATGCTTTTCCCCCAATCCGGTTGCTCCCAGTAGTTCTGTTCAGAGTACGATCAGACAGAGTGGAGTACTTGCTGCTGGTGGCCCCGTGGTGGCCCACTCAGTCGTGGT
>NW_015645538.1:443231-443340 GCF_001515625.1 Sinocyclocheilus rhinocerous
CCCTCCACGAGACGCTTATATGCTTTCAATGCTTTCAATTTTGCCTCTTGGTGTAGACAGCACATTCTAGATCCAGTCCATTGGCCCATTGGTTCAGTTGGTTCAGTAC
>NW_015645538.1:444492-479749 GCF_001515625.1 Sinocyclocheilus rhinocerous
TCGTGGGAGGTGTTTCAGTTGGTCGCCACCCCCTGGTCTCCCGTTTTATGCAGGGTTCCAGACGGCTTAGGCCTTTCCGCCCAGCACGAGTTCCTTCTTGGGACTTATCGATTGTTTTGGAGGGCCTGACAGGCCATCCTTTTGAGCTGTCGGAGTCTGTGTCAGAGAAGCTCTTGACCCTAAAGACGGTTCTTTTGATGGCTTTATCCTCCCTTAAGAGGGTAGGGGATCTGCAGGCTCTCTCAATCAGCCCTTCGTGTATGGACTTTGCCCCAGGGCTGGTTAAAGTCTTTTTGCGACCTAGGCCTGATTATGTTCCTAAGGTCGCTTCGACTCTGTTTTGCTTTCAGCAAGTGGTCTTAGAGGCCTTCTCCCCAGCTGATGCGGGGCCAGTTAGCCTGAGTCTCTGCCCAGTGAGGGCACTTAAGATCTATGTTGACCGCACGGCTCAGTGGCGTGGATCTGACCAGTTGTTTGTGTGTTTTAGTGGTAAGAGCAGAGGTTCTGCTGTCACTAAACAGCGGATGTCACACTGGATAGTGGAGGCTATCTCTTTGGCCTATGAGGCGCGTGGCTTGACTTCGCCTTTAGGGGTGCATGCTCATTCTACAAGAGCATTGGCTTCTTCTCAGGCCTTCTTCAAAGGGTCCTCGATGGAAGATGTTTGTGCTGCGGCAGGATGGTCCTCTCCTAGCACCTTCATCAAGTTCTACAGTCTGGACGTGAGGTTGGCTCCTGGCTCCCGGGTCTTATCCGCTTGAGCAGACGCTTTCCTTGGTCTTCCAGCTATCTAAAGGTACGTCAGGCGTTATGGTATAGTGTTCCCAAAGCGATGACGTCATCGCAGCATCGAAGTGAGCCTATGAGAGGGAACATCTCGGTTACGTATGTAACCTTGGTTCCCTGAATAGGGAACGAGATGCTGCAATGCGGGCCGTTCCGTACCTTTGATAGCACTTCCTTCGTAAACAAGTGGAAATCTGATGAAATAGCGCGCAGCACGCTGATATAGCTCACCTACGTGCGCTACAAAACAAAACTGGAAATCGAGGGGTTATGACGTCATTGGCAGGCGACACAATGACACTATTTTTTAATTATTATTTTTTTAATTAAAGATATAACATTCACAGGGGATACAGTCAAAGCAATAAAATACATACATAACCAGAATACAAAACAGTAAATACATAATAATAAAAATGAAATATAAACAGAAAAAAACAAATAAATAAAAAGTTAACAAACATCTTTCAAAAAAAAAAATATATAAATAAATCATAAATAAATTAAAATAAAAGATTACACATAAAATTGCAACTTCAAAGAATACTCAGGAGGTAACCCTTACATCAAAGTCATTATTTTTTCCATCAATACAGTAGTTTTAGCAGCTTTCCTATTAAGTGATGAGCAGAGAGATTCATAAAATAGTTTCAAATCAAAACAAAAACTCCTAACATACAATACAATCAGTAACTTTACATTTGTGAAGATGAAATAGGCCACAAAGAGTTACCAGTTTTAACATATCATCCAGCTCCTTTGATCCTGATTCCCAAATCAAAAATAGTACATTAATTATCTCAAAACTAAAAAGTTTGTTGTAAGCTTAGAAAACAAGCCAAGACATTTCTTTCCAAAAAACCTTTGCATAATCACATTAAAAAAATAAGTGTGATATTGTTTCCAAATTAGAATTACAGAATGTGCATTGTGAAGAGATGTCCAACTTAAATGAAAAAACGGTTCATTACTCGAAGCTTTTTAACACAGTGCGCATGAGCGACATCTGGTGGTCAGACTCGGTTTCTCCAGCCTATCTAACGAAACATCGCGGAGCAGAGGATGGTTTGAAAAAGTTTTTAAATATGAAGAATTTTATAGTAAAGTTCTTTCATCTTGTTAGGTAACAAAAACTTGTTAATACCGGCCCATATTTTAATAGTAGAAAGAAAAGGGTAATTTAATTTCCACTTATAAAATGCTTTAGGATGACAACTAAGCTTCTTCATAAGGGTCGACACAATGACACTATGGACATGGTTCGTGTCACTAGTTAAAATTGCTTATTTCTCTGGATTTAAACATTCTTCGAAACATTTGGGATAATGTAAGTACACAAGTCAGCAAAATATATAACACTGTTCTAGTGGTTTTTGGATATTTTAATAAAAAAATCTTACATAGGCTATTGTGCCTTTAATGCTGGTCATTTTTAATAATTGTATTATTATAATATTATTAATAATATATTTTAATAATGCTGGTTCAGTGAGTCAGTGCTCGGACCAATTCCGTTGGATTCATGAAACCCTTTTCCCTTGCAGCATAAAAGTAAAGAATCCTTAGGACCTCTGTTGGATTGTCTATAAACTAATTACAAATATGGTTAAAGCAGAATCTTTTAGTGTTAAACAAGAACAAAACCGAAATCATTTTGTTTGGTCATATGAAGACTGTGCCCTTCATTTTGGTCATCTCTCTTCCTACTTTACACCCTGTGCTAAAAATTTTGGTGTTCTTTTTGATTGCAACCTGTGTTTTAAGAATTAAATTAGTGCAGTGGTCAAATCAAGTTTCTTCCACTTACGGCGTTTATCAAAAATCAAAACTTTACTCTCTGTAAAACAGTTTGAACAGATTATTCACTTGTTTGTTCTATCTCGTTTAGATTAGGCTACTGTAATTCACTATATGGTAGACTATAAGTCAGTACTATAATGCGTTTACAGATGGTCCAAAATGCTGCTGCAAGGTTGCTGACAGGCAGACGGAGGTTCGACTGGTTCGACTGGTTACCACCAGTCAAATTTAGAATTATTTTTAAAATGGTAACTTTTGTTTTTAAATCTCTGCATAATCAAGCCCTAACATATCTCTCTGAGGCAATCTCTACTCATAAACCAAATCCCTAAGATCCAGTAATCTTGATCTCCTCTCTGTTCCTAGATCGAGGTTCCATTGACGTGATCGAGCCTTCGCTGTTGCTGGTCCTTGCTGTTTTGTCAATAGCTTTTATTTAGCCGTGTCAATTGTATTGTTATATTGTGTTTTGATGTTTTGTGGTTTCTTATTTGTTTTATTTTAGCTGTATTGTAGCTACAGCACTTTGGATCAACCGGTAGTTGTGTGAAAGTGCTTTATAAATAAATAAAGAAAAGAAGACGATTATTTTGAAATATTCTACTCAGAAGAACGATTCGGTCACGAATCAGACATCGCAACCCCACTCTCACTGTGTTTTCATAGCATCTACTGAAATTTTTTAAGTGTTTTGAATTTTATTTTGCAAACAGTTACAATAACATGATTTCATCAAAAATGTATTAATCATCAAAAGAAATATTATTACATTACCAGCATTAAAATTCCTTCAGTGAGTCCTTCATTGTCGGATCAATTCAGTCTGATTCGTGAACACAGGAGAACGATTCGGTCACGACTCACGAATCAGACATCACAACACTCACTGATTTTACAAGCACCAACTGCACTTTTAAAATTAATTTTTCTTATTTTAATTTACAATTCAATTACAATAAAGATATCTTTTAATGAAACCTTTATTACTCATCAAATGAGATACTTCAAAACAGCTTTAAAATGTCAAATGACATCAGTCATGGGCAAGTCAAGGAACACAGTACAGTAGGCTGCCAATCCAGACAAAAACACCATTCAGATTCTGGTTTCTTCTTCTAGTTGATTAAACCACTAATCATCAATAATCATAAATTCAATTAAATAAAGTTTTACATTTTAAAAACATCAACAAAGATGGAAAAGATGATCTGAGTGTTGATAGCTGCATACAAAGCATTCATATATAGGCATGTGGTATTATGAATAGAGCTTGGTGGAGTGTTGTCAGTTCTCTTCATCGTAGCCAACAAGCTTTGCACTTATTTCCCACAATCGCAGGGCAGCGAGATCATCTTTACCTTCAGGAGCTGGTTCCTTCAGCTTACAATCACTGTAAACAGATCTCATTGTCATTCAGTGTCAAGAATAAACATATTAGAAAAGGTTAAATATTTAGACAAATTTAAATACAAACCCATCATGGTGAAAAATATATTAATATTAACAGCTCACCTGAAATAGCAGCCACTGTGAGACTCCAGCCCCTCAGCAACCGCACAGTAAATAGAAGTCTGAGCGCCTTGACTGGGGGTTTTCATCAGTAAGAGAGCAGGAAAAGACAACAGAGCACTGAGCAGAGGGTGGCGTGTCTGCACGTAACGTCCCAGTTCAGTGCAGATTACTCCAGGGTGAAGAGAGTACACTGTTACACCAGACCCTGATTTAAAATAGAGCAGGAATAAACAAGCCTAATGCAATATTCAGTTGTAAAACAGTTTTTAAAGCATTTTCTATGTTTGAATGTGACTGATGCATTGGGAATGAGTGCACAAACCTTTAATCCTCCGTGCTAATTCTCGAGTAAACAGCAGGTTGGCAAGTTTGCTCTGCCTGTAACTGACCAAGGAATCGTACGGTGCTTTGTTGAAGTTAAGGTCATCAAAGTGGATCTTACCTGCAAAAGGTCATCGGACTGAAATATGTCACATGGATATGAAAGTCTCATTTGCAAAATTAATAATACTGTAATCTCAAAATGTATATACATTTTTCACATGTACAGTACATAATTTTGTTATGCGTAAATTACCTTTTTCAGCATTAAAATTCACTAAATTCAATAAATTTAGCATTTAAAATGACTCGGTTGTATTGTTTTATTTTTTATTTATTTAGACAAATATAGAACTTTAATATCAGACTCGTATTGCTGATTGGCCATAATTGTTAAAATATTTACTGTCTTAACAGTATCGTCAATGATTTCATAATTTCTGCTAACATTCCTGATATACACAAGATTAAATATGGATATTTTCTGGTATATTTTGTTTATCACATGTACAACAAATGTTTTATGGAAAGCCTCGCAACTAAAAGATGTGAAGCTAAGATGTTAATGGGTGGGTTTTACCTCCTTTGTGAGCAATACTGGATACATTAATAATTCGACTAGGACTAGACTTCTTCAACACGTCCAGGAGCAGGACAGTCAGGAGGAAATGGCCCAAATGATTGATAGCAAACTGGGTTTCATAGTCATCCTCTGTAAGGCTTTTAGGGCACATCATCACTCCTAAAGGGTTTGTTCACACAAAATGTGCAACAAGTAACAATACAGGTTAAAGCACGGTGTTATTTGTTGCTTAACTAATAATGAGGTCAAAGGTCCCACCAGCATTGTTAATAAGTATATCCAGTCGATCCTCAGTGGCAGTGTATTCATGCACAAACTGCTGCACGGAGAGCAGAGATGAGAGGTTTAAGTGCCGAACTACTATGTTGCCATTTCCTGTAGATCGGCGAATCTCTGCCGCAGCCTTTTCTGCTTTTGAAAGATCTCGACAAGCCATCACAACCCGAGCCCCTAAAAAAAACAGATGCTATTGTCCATCAGTTTATGATGCAAAGTGCACCTTATATCCCTAAAATCCTCCAAAATCTAGACCTTTCAGTGGTTTTGTAAGGATAAAATGACAAAACATTTCAACAGTGTGTTTACCTCTCATGGCCAGGTCACGTGCTGTCTCTTTTCCAATGCCAGTGTTGGCACCAGTAATGATGACTGTCTTCCCATCCAGTCGCACACGACAGCGGCAAACTCCACTTGCAATCCATTTTCTCAGCAGAACCAAACCTGTTTTTGAAGGTCTATTATAAGCCACATTCTTTCATTCAAGTCCCAGGGAATTCTACACGTTGTAAATGTGGTCTACAAAGATTCTGAAAATATGAAAAAGTGCTTTTGGTTTAGATCTGGCATGGAAGCACTGCTGAAGAGTTGGCTCACTGCCCTTATCAAATCCATAAGGTCCATAATACAAAGCCATTTTTGAAAAATTTATTTTTAAATGTATTGCTGTAAATGTGTACATTTGCTGTGTAAACACCATGCAAGTCGAACAAATATCCGAATATATATGGATTTGATATTACTGTGCAATGGAAAAAAATATGATCACAGCTTCTGAATTCTATTAGATTCCTCAAAAAATTTACCAAATCCCTTAAGCTATGTTAAATACCTTTTGAGCCACAGCATTGTACATTCAGCACAATAGCTCTGTATTATTATATTCTACAATATATGGAAGAAACTTATTAGTTTATAACTGACTGAAATGTTATTTTAGCCCACCGACAGTTAGAATGAGAGGAAATGACATTACGCAACTTACTAATAGCTGTGACCGCAGTTACTGTGCCGTATTTGGCGAGACGATTTGACTTCAGTTCCTCCCACAGTTGAGTTACTTGAATAGAGAGATACATGTCATCCACTGTGATGTGCTGTCAGCTCTGCTTTCATTTTATTTTCTGTCATACAGTAACTCTTTTCTTTGCTTACAAAAATCTGTACGGCTACCGTCAAGCTCAGTGCCGGCTAACACATCTAAGCACCCTGCATTTAAGGCTGGGTCAAGGTTTTATAAGAAGATTAAGTCAAGATCATGTTAGATTCCATGGCTTACGCTCAGACAGAAATGTGAATAACAAAAACAGTGATCTAAACAAATTCTGCTTTTCAAACAGAAAACTGTAACAAGAGATTTTCGTTAGATGCAAAAAAGTTTCTTGGATTTAAGATTTACTTCATTTGTGCAGTTTGAGGTATTTGAAAACAGCTCCTGATCTTTTAAGCTATAAAAAGCTTTTTGGGGTATGGGTCATGTCATCTTCCCTCCTATGGCCTTATTCATTAGTTTGGCACTATTTTGATGATTTTATTAGGTTATAGCGCCCAAAATCAGAAATATGGGGATGTTTGGATATGACAAATTAGACAAAAATCAGTCAGGGTTGCATATATTTTAAACTGCGCTTTCTCTTAATCTATTGTTATAACCATATGAGTTTGTAAACAAGACACAACCTACTTTTAAAAAAAAAAAAATTTATTTGAGTACCAGGCTAAAATAGGTTGCAGTTTATCCAATGACTATTGCAAGATAGGCTAATTGGACATTCTTTCCCTTTGAATTTTACTATGGGTTTTAATGAATATTTTTGATATATGGCCTGTGATTTAAATTAGTGCAAGAGACATTTTTTTCTACACTTAGTCTTAAAAATTAAAGTTCCAAAAGGGGGTTTCGCCGAGATGCCACAAAAACCATTTTGGACTTCCCAAAGAACCTTTTAGTGAAGAGATCTTAAAACTCTTTTTTTTCTTCTTTTCTTCATGTGAAGAACATTTTAATAATCTAAAGAACCCTTTTCCACTAAAGAACCTTTTGTGCAATGGAAAGGTTCCATGGATGATAAATGAACCATAGATCCATGGAACCATAGATGCCCATAAATAACTTTGTGAACATAAAATAGGCTACACAGTCAAACAATAAAGGTGAATTTTGAAGATGCTTTTTTTTTTAAACAAAGTGCTAACAAATTGTCACAATTTAAAAACGCAGCTGCTTCATGCCTAAGGTTTTAAGGTATGAATTTTGAACAAAACAGATCTTATTTAAGTTGTTTTTAAATTTAAACTATGGTTCTAAGAAATGGAAAAGAAAACAGGAAAATCTCGAGGGGAAGCCATTGCTCTGAAATCCAACTTCTGTTCTTGGTTTTAAGAGTATAAACTGAACGACTCTATAAAACATGAGGGGCTTCTTTCTTTGTTGCTACTTATAAACGTTGTAACAATAATTGAACAAAACACCAATTCGTTCTATAAAAATCCCAAAACTGTGTTGGTGTTGTTGGAGAAACATACTCGTTTTAATATGAAAGAGTTGGTGTTTCAATCGAGGAATATTTAGATAGAACCATTTAATATCTTATGTGAGTAATGCATTCCTGACTTCTAAACATCAGGCGCCATCTTAGAATTAGTGAAGGCAAAGAGTGAAGCCTATTACGAAAAGAAAACGTTTATGCAGGCGATGTTAGTTATGGCGCGAGACTAGCATACATTGACTAAAAAAGTCAACGTTTTCCTTTCGATGATCGAGTTGTGAGTTTGTGTCGTTAACTCTGCAGTGGTAATGTTGGATCATTAGCCTACACTATTTAGCCGGCTAAGCTAGTGAGTGTGTATCCTGTTTAGTGCAGATAAACTGCCGTTATAAAACAACCAAATCAGTGCAGCAGATAGCACGACAAATGCTCGAAAATGTGAAAAAATTCGTAATGTTGATATTTACTGTAAATGGTAATTAGCTTCGATAAAACGACATTATAACATTTTTGCTTATTATTGGAAGTGATACTGCAGGCACCTTTTCATATCATTATATGCGTGTATTGTAGCAACGACTCTTCGCTAGAATAGACATTAACTATTGTATTCGCTTTTTTATTAAATAATTAATAAAAAATCACGATCAACCCGCCTTTCTCACAAATATCGCAACCAATCAGCGTGCAGGGAAACGCTCGTGGAAGTGACGTTTTTAAATGTTTCGCCTACCACCGCGAGCATCGAGGGAAAAACGTCTGCAGAACAGGGATCGTTGTTTTTCCATCATGGCAAAGCCCGCGAAGAATTAAAGGACATAACGCATTGTAAATTTGCATAATATCTTGCGCATATGCAAAACCGTGCACGAGGTAAGAGTCTCCCTTCTTCTCTTTGGAAGCAGCGCGTCGTTGTTTGTAAAGAAGTTGTTAAAAGTTGTTCAGTCAGGTAAACGCTAGCCCCTGTAGCTATGCATTCACTGCTGCACGGGGTCGCGCATGAGTGCAGTTAGCAGAGCGTGCTAACGCTAGCCTCGCGCGCGCTCTACGGGAGGATCGCGTGCGTGCGTCTAATATGGCGTTAAAGGGACTCGTGTTTATTTTGACAGGATGTCGATACTGAGTCAAGGAATCGGTTTAGCGGCTGATCCATGTCACTTTCTGCCAAAGTATGACAGAAAGTAAACAAATATTTAAATTTTTTATAACTTTGAGTAGAGCAGACACAAAACAAGTACTGACAACTAAAATAATTAATATTTACGTGCACATTTCCCCTGCTTTCCACTATAACATTAGTACATTTGCTTTTTTGTAGTAATAACTTATTATTGCTACAAAATAATAATATGTTATTATATCATAAATATATGTATATTAGAATATAGAGTTAGATTATGATTAGAAGCTGTACAAAAATATTCATATTGTCATGTTAACTAATAATAATAACAACAATTATTATTATTATTGTCACTTTATAGCTGTCAAATAGATTGTCATTATATGTTCAGCCACAAACATTACTAGTCTTGTTGACAGGAGTGATGACACTGTATAAGCATCAATCTTTGTTTACAGAAACATGGCAGAATCAGACCTTTACATGCAATGTGATGAAGATGATCTGGAGCCATGCCAGAGTTTTACAGAAAACCGGGACCAGATATATAACAAAGGTAATTAAGTTTTTTAGTTTGTTTTACTATAAGTAAAAACTACTCTTTATTATGTATTGTTTAAATGTATGTGGTCTAGAAGGCTTTGAAGTGTTTTATGAATATCATTTAATCATATATTCAGAAAATGAGTGTAAATACAAATAAAAGTGTTTTGCCTTTTGTTCATTTATTCATTTACTTAGTTACTGTACTCCCAAGTGGCAATAGTGCACTGATACCAATACAGTCTGATGGCACCTCTGAACCAACATCAGCTACTACTGACCTCGCAAATCAAGCTGTGCCTTTGGCGTCTGGTAAGAAGAAAACAAGCATGCTTCTAAAAAAATATTCCAAAGCCTGGTAGAACTGGCTTTCTAATTAGAGGCTTACAACTTCCGTTCCATGTACTGACACCTAATGGTCATTAGTTTGTGATTAGAAACACTGAAAAAGCACTGTAAAAAGAATAGCTGTGGGGCTTCAGTGTGGAAATAAACAACCAAGTGTTTTGTTTTTACCTCTAGCTCCCGCTGTTACGTTACTGCCTAATGCTGCCCAACCAGCTGGAGCTGCAGGTGGCCAAACCATCTTCATCAGTGCACAGGTTTTAGTTTTCTCTTTTACTGTCAATAAGGCATTTAAGCTTCTGTTTACATATTGAAACTAGACATGTTGTATTTAAATGATGGTCATCTGTTTTAGCCTAATCCAGGGCAGCCGTTGGCAGGTTCAATGAGTTTGGGAACATCACTTGGTTACCTTTTGAATGGACAACCTATTAGTTTTCTGACTTCTGGTAAGTCTTAACTCAAACCAGTGATTTTATTTCACTGTTACTTTCAGACACATTTTGCGGGATGCATAGCTGGCATGAAATGATCATTTAAATGTTATATATCATATGGTGAACAATTCATCCATGCATATGTTTAATTCTTTTGACCTCAATGTTTAATTTAAAAAAAGTACAATACACACACTTCTCTGGTGACGTATGCCTGACTTAAACCACACTCCTCACATTTCAACATTCAACAAGCAGTGTGAATGTTCTTGCATCAGACTTATAAAATAAATAACTATGTAAAGTGTTCAAGAGTCTACAGTATTCCAGAAATCTGTTGCCAGGCATTTAGTTTTCTTTTTTTATTCCTCTGCTGCTCAAAAACAGTACTTATTTTGCTGAAATAGTTTTGTCTGTCCTTATCAGCTCAGACACCACAGTTAATTGCTCCTCGGATGGTTACCCCAGCGAGTTCAGTACAGCAAACAACCCCTGGAAAAATGTCTGCATTGCAGATCCCAGTCACTTTGACCATCAGCAACCCCTCAAATTTACAAAGCATCACTTCAGCAGCCCCTGGAGTGACCACTCTAAACATGACACCCTCCAACGTCCTACCAGCCGCAAATCCAGGTGACAATTTATGCAGTTGATACTTCAGATTTTACAACTGAAACATTTTAGATGATTTAACCCTATGTTTATTTTGTTATTTTATTAGGAGCAACAATAAAAGTAATAAAGTTTACAAAGTTTACTGGAGCACCTGCAGCTGCTGGTCAAGTAGTGAGTTCATTAGTGCAGCCAAACAAAGCCGTCACCATCCAAAACAATATAACAAACAGAGCTCCAGCCCCGCTCCTGTCTGGTGGGCTTTTTCAGGTCACAAAACCTGCTCCTGCCACAGCAACTAACGGTCAGGACCTTTTTCTAATAAAACACAGATTTTTCAGATCTCATTTTTAGTTGCAATACTGAGTGTTGTTATTGTTTTAAATATGGACTGTTTATTGATTTAAATATTACTGATTGACATCTTTTAGGTGTTTAAGTGGATTGTTCACCCAAAAATGAAAATTGTCATCATTTGAATGAACTGAATCCATACGAATTGAGCTTTACTTAAAGTGGTCAAATGATGCTTTTTTAAAGATCATTATTTTGTGTATTTGGTGTAACAGAATATGTTGACATGCTTTAATGTTCAAAAAACACATTATTTTTCAAATACTGTACATTATTGTATGAGGATTTTGGCTCATCTGTACTTTGCCATGCAAGAATAAACCTCATTGGTCAATCAAGCATGTTTGAGCTTCCACTTACCATATTTAATGAGCTCTATGTATGTGTGTTGATCAAAGTTTACATGTGAATAAAAGAGATTCATTATAAAAAGAGATTGTGTCTTTTCAGAAGACTTGAATTTCTTTTACATTCTCTTTATGAACTTTTTAAATTGTAAAATTTCAGTGGACATTCTATGGAGGTACAGGAGTCTCTCAGGTTTTTTCATTTGCATTTTGATGATGACCAGAAGTCATATGGATTTGTAGAGATAATGATGACAGAATTTTTATTTTTGTGCGATCTATCCTATGAAGAGGTCTTTGAGAAGGAATTGAGAAGAGTATCTTTGTTTTACAGCATTGAAGAGAGGCTTCAATTCATCAAAATTCTGTGTTCGCTGTAAAGCCTTTTACCAAAAGATTCAGTCCCTGCGTGGATACTACTGTGTAAGTTTTTATTCATACCCTTTTGAGATGAAATGCCTATGAACAATGCTTTAAAGCAGGGGTTTAAAACCATTTTTGGTTTAGAACCTCTGCTGTGGTAAATATTTAAACCTTTCGCCAAGGTCTTTACTCATGTTCCTTTATCTTGTTCCCCATTTTCCAGCAATGTAATCAAGAACTTATCAAGAGTGTCCGGGACTTGACAGCCCAAGCTAGAAAAAGGATCAAGCGCCCGAGTGACAAAACCCACTCAAACCCCTCCACATCCAAGACTCCAGTTTCCTTCTCCACATCCTCAGAAACATCTCTCAGACAAGTCACCACTTCTGAGATACCTGAAGGAGCGCCTAGTCCTCGCTCTGGGGATTTTGATGAGCAGGGCAGAATGATTATGTTAGTTGAAGACTTCTTCTATGGGCAGCACCCTGGCCAGCCTGCACCAGTAAGTCCCAATGCAGAGCCTGTCATGATTAAATGCCAACTTTGTGACAAGAAGGTGAAGGGCAACATCAAGTAAGTTGGTTTTCAGTTTGTTTTTTGAGGAGAGTTGTTGGTATCGATAGATTTTTCATCCTTTAACCCTCATTTTAAAGGCTGATGAACCACACAATACATCACATGGAGTTGGAGCGACAAACAGGGGAAGTAGACTATCATACTATGTGCCAGCACTGCTACAGAAACTTCTCGACACCTTTCCGTCTGCAGTGCCATGTTGAGACGGTCCATAACAAAGCAGAGTCCTCAAGTGAGTCTATACTCCTAGATTGATACGTCCTTAAAATATTTTAATATGTTTGAGAACTAGGTTTTGAACCTTTACAGTTATTAATATTTGACTGCAGGTAATTTAGTGTCAACTTTTAACATTTCATTCTGTTATACAGAAGTGTGCAAGATCTGTGAGTGGTCCTTTGAGGACGAACCTCTCTTTCTGAACCACATGAAACATGCACACAAGCCGGGCGAGATGCCCTACATGTGTCAGGTGACTGATTTTGTGTATTCTGGCTTTATGTCTTTCCTCTCAGCAACAACTGTTTTGTCTTGAAAATGTTTGTGTAAATCAATTACTCTTGTGTACCTCAGGTGTGCGAGTTCCGCTCTTCTTTCTACGAAGATGTCATAAGCCACTTTGCAGAGCAGCACAAGAACACCTGCATCTTATTGTGTCCCTTTTGCTTAAAAGTATTTAAGTCTTGCGGCGGCTTCCAAATGCACTTCACAAGACATCAGGTAAAAAAGTGCTTACCACTACAACAGGCTTTTATTGTAGATAACAAGTGTTGAGATATTAAATAATTATTCATATGGAAAGACTTTTCAGATCCTAAACTGCTTTCCTATGATTAGACTTAGGAATATCATATATTGATTGTCTGCTGATTTATTGATTATTGATATAAGAGATCATTTTTCTTATAAATGTTAATATTGGCTGATGTGTCAGAAAGCTCCTGTTAAGGTATGTGTTTGTGCATCCAGAAAAAAACAGCGAGGCACTGTGACAAGTGCAGACTTCAGTTCATCCGTGAGAAGGACGAGTGGCAACACAGACAAAAGTTTCACAGGACCTTTGTCAAGCCCAAGCAATTGGAGGGTCTTGTGCCTGGCACTAGGGTTAGTTTGTTTTTAACTCCCAGTCACAGATGCCATGTCACTTAATGTTAATACCGCTACTGATTTATTGCTTATTAACTGCATGTTTGATAGCATTACCATTTTCCATGTCTGTTTCAGGTAACCATCCGAGCTTATTCTGACAGTACTGACAACAGAGATAATTTAGTAGCACCTCCACTGAAGACTCCCTCAAACACCACATCAACACTTGTAGCATCTCAAAATGTCCCATTGAAGAAAAAACCAGTGGAAAGCATGGTGGAGCTAATGGTCAAGTTTCAGAGTCAGTGGTGAGTATTTGCTCGCTCTATCTATTAGGGGTGTAACCGTACACGTATTTGTACCGTACGGTTCACGGGGCAAATTCCAAATGGAAGTGATCATCCCTATGCCTTTGAAGGGCAGAGCCCTTGGAGTGGGGACTTTGGAGTGAGCAGGGCACGTGCGTGCCATTATGTAGTCGTTTGGAATGCACTTGGCAAAGGGAGCGAAGTAATTTCCTCATTATCTTCAGCTGGGATGTTCCCATGACAATGCAGCACGGTGTCCGTCAGCAGATTCGCTGATGGACACCGGCATAAAAAATATACATTTTATATTTTAAAAAGTTTTATATATATATTAGTTTTTATAGATGGACACCGTGCTGCGTTGTCACGGGAACATCCCAGCTGAAGATAGTGTGGAAATTACTTCGCTCCCTTTGCCAAGTGCATTTCAAATTACTACATAATGGCACGCACATGCCCTGCTCACTCCAAAGTCCCCACTCCAAGGGCTCTGCCCTTCAAAGGCATAGGGATGATCACTTCCATTTGGAATTTGCCCCGTGAACCGTACGGTACGAATACGTGTACCGTTACACATATATCTATCTATCTATCTATCTCATTTGAATTGCTTTTAATTTACTTTCGTTTGAAAACAAAGTGCAGATCAGACTTTCGTAAAGATATTTATAGATTTTTATCTTCTGAGAAATGGCTATCATCTTGTTCTTCCAGCAAGCCAACAGAAAAACACTTCTGCATGGAATGCAACTATGACATTCCGTATTTTTCCAACCATTTCCCCACCTATGTGAGCTGTTCCCTCTGCCGATACAACACCTGCTGTTCTAGAGCATATGCCAATCACATGATCAGTGAACATGTTCCTCGCAAAAGCACAAAAAAATATATTACCCTATACAAACCCTGCCCAAAGTAAGATTTTTTTCTCTTCTTTTGGTATGCTTGTAATGTTACTTTTATTGTCAATAATGATAATTAAAATGTTTGCAGGAAGGGGCTGTTAAGCTGTACCACATGTAGATACAAAACTCATGTTGGGGATTTGATGGCCAAACATCTTGCTGATTATCCTAAACATCAAGCAAGCCATTGCACCACACGGGGTAAGTTGGTTATTTCTGTCTAAAAAAAAATTTGACAAAGAAAACTCAAGCTTTTAATAATGATCCTATAACAATCAAGTTATTAATAATATTCCTTATGTTTCAGAAGGATTTTCACTTGGCTATAAAAGGTACGTTGATTCAATTTGTTTTAAGTTTTAAAAGGATAGTTCACATAAAAATGATTATCTGTCATCATTTACCATCCCTCATGTTATTTCAAACCTGTATGACTTTCTTTTGTGGAACATAAGGGGCTTTCACACCGGAGGAACCTTTTCATAGTTCCTAGAACTATTGGCAGAAGTACCCGTTTTTTGGCATGTTCGCACTGCAGGAACTAGGAACGTATTTAGTTCTAGTTAACTCCGTTTGGGGGATCTAATTTAGATCCTACTTTAGAGTAGGGTCTAAAACGGGGAGGAACTATTAGTGACGCAAGTGTGCGCTGATTGGTCAGACGCATACGAAACACCGGCTACCCGGCATTTTTAAAAAGCTGTATAAAAATAATTACTCCACGAACATGGAAAACAGCGACAATGGCATTTAGCTACCTGTTGTCTGCAGCGTTGTATTCTTTTCTCAGCCTCGATGATATGTAACAATGCAAGTTGTCATAGGAGATTTAGTCAGATTTCTTTGTACGTTTACATTCCATCTTCGTTATCACGAAACCCACGACACAACAAAAACAGCTCCGATCATGGCATCCTCCATTCACCAGTTGTTGGCGTTTGTAAATGACATGAATAAAGATGTCACTGTCAGATGCTTCTGAGTTCGGTCCGAGGGAGAAATTGGTTCTCTAGGAACCACCATGCTGGCTAGTTCCTAGAATTCAGTTCCTAGAACTACGCAGTGTGAAAGCCTTTACACAAAAAGATTTTCTGAAATACGTCTCAGGTTTTTTTGCCCATGTAATGAAAGTCAATGGAATTGAAGTTGCTAGACATTTAACTTTCAGTTTAGCAGAAGAGGTAACTTATGAATTACTGTCATTATAGATTTGTCTTCATCCCAACGGACCTTCTTCAAGGAGGTCAAAGACTCAACAACGGGGTCTTTTTGCCTTTGCAAGTGGACGGGAGCTCATTTCCTCTCTCCTCCAACCCCCTTCCTCGATCCAGCTACACAATAATGCTCCCTGCTAGCACACCGTCACTTCCCATTCTGGTTCAGCCAATTGAACCAAGTGCTGTCCCAGACAAAAAATGTAAAGCCAATACAGATGCTTTGAATGGAGGGCTTTCCGAAGTTGATACAGAACATACAGCAGAAAACTCGTTTACCATGGCACAGCTGAAAGTCATACTGTACGCACTCTGCTGCGGGGTCCCTCAGGCCGCCAATCACTTCGACACTCCACCGGAAGAAGTCCAGTCATTGCTTATGAAACGGCAACTTCAGCTTGATCCCTCGAGAAGCCGAGAAGGTTTGACATCACAGGTGGCTGATAGCTTAGTCGAATGGGTGCTATGCCAACGTGAGCAACAACTGCCTATCGATGAATCTAACCTGTTCGGGTTCATGAGAAGTCATGGTGTGCAAGATATCTCTTACGACTCGATGGTTGATTTCTTGCTACGCCACGATCTGGGCTTGCAAGCGTTTGCCACATCCAGCAAGTTGCTACCGTATAAATCCCAGGAGCTCGAGAGCTCCTTCAGCAGCTTTCTAAAAAAGCAAGTGACCTCAAAATCCTTTAGGTTGTCTTCTATTTGTGCCATGGATGAGCTTTCCATCTTTGTAGATATGGAGCAGCTGGATGAAGCCTCTGCAGATTCGTCGTCCATGTTGTCTGCTTTTAAGTTGATGGGCACCACAGATCCACTCATAGATATTGTGTTCACAGCCCTGGCTGACGGGACCTCATTATCTACCATGGTTTTCCTCAGAGGCGAACCTCTCAAGGAGGATGCAAGTTCATTGCCAGACTACTTCATCCTGGAGGCTAGGCCAGAAGGGTTCACAGATGAAGAAAGACTTAAGCTTTGGTTGGACAAAGTGTGGTGTCGGCACATCAACCCTAGTTCTGGAGGCAAAGGATTGCTGATAATGGACACATACAAAGGCCACATGTCCAATGAATTCTTGGTGACGCTCAACAGTGTTAATACTCTTCCAGGCCTGATCCCACGCAGTTGCTCTCGCCGTCTACAGCCCCTTGAAGCCTGTATGGGGCCGGTGTTACGCGAGTTTATGCAGGCTCGCTGGAGCGAGCATGTGACAAAAGCGCCACAAGAACTGGTTGGAGCCAAACCAGCTGGCCTTGCCCTTCTGCTGTCTCGCTGGCTTATTGAGGTACTTGATGTCCTTATAGCAGAGCCCAAACTACTTTTTCGCTCTTTTGATCGGGTTTGGAGCACAAACCCAGAGGCGACATCTGAGGAACCCTCTGAGCTGGTGCAAAGTCTTACTGAAGCTCTGCTTGTCAGTAAATTGCAAGGAGACAAAGTTGAGGAGCAGAAAGCGGAGACTTCTAGTATGGTTTCTGCAGAATCTTGGTCCTCTCCACAATCAGGCATGCTTGCGTTAAGAAGTCTCTTTGAGAAGGACAGCGATGTGGAGTCTTTCCATGGTTTTGAGGATTCAGAAATTATAGATCATTAAGTCAAATGGAATAGCATTGTCGGCTCTACAGGTCAAGAACATTTTTAAAATCTGCAAGTGTTTTGTGTGCGCCCCCTTCCACCAAGATTTCATGTTTCGAGAATAAAATGAACTGCTCAACTTAAGTGTCTATGAAAATGAGTTACGTAAATGCAGGTTATTGCTAGCATGTGTAAATATTTGTTGTATCAATGGGTGTTAAAGATCCCTAGTGTGAAGTCCTGCGTAGTCATGGCTTCTATTGTTCATTGAATTACAAAGGTCCAACGTGTTACACATTGTGGTTTAGCTTATCACTTAATGCCTTTTCATCAGATTTGATCTGTTGTCATAATGTGCATAAATGTAAATAGAAATTATTTGAAATCATTACCTGTTGTATTTAGGATTATACTGTAACATACTTGATTACATAATGAATAAACACTTTTAGGGATGTAATGTAAGCAGTGTGTTTTTTCTTTAAGAACAATCATGTGTTGTCTTTTAATGTGGTAGAATGTGACATTTTTATTCACAGAAACATTTTTTTACCTCACCAGGGATTTGGGGATTTTTTTTAATGCTGGTTTAGTTGAACCAGTATTTCAGTGCATTTTTACTCTGTGTTTTCATTGGCCCCACCATAAAATAAAATTTTAGCCATGCATTTCTATGTTTGCAAAACATGTAGATATTTCATTAAATTACAGGTTTCCTTTACAAATCATGGTTACATATATATTTTTTGGGGGAAACCCCCTAATGAACAAGTTGGAAAACTGTCAATAATGTAACTCCATTCATTTATAAACACCCTTGGTGGAAAACTTGCATATGAATTTTTGATTTACTGACCAATTATAGAAGAACAATGAGCACATGGCAAACAATTTTATGAAGTTTATTTATGTATAACAAAAGAGCAAGAAACAATTCTAACTGTAGTCTTGACAATACAATAGTGATCTGGTGGTGCTAAGAGCATGTCCAAAGATGATGTGGCAAAACGGGCAGCAGAACAAGACTCATTCAAAACCACTGCAATAAAAACAAACATCAGTTTAGGTCAATACAATGAATCAGCAATCATGATTTAACTCAATTTAACTATGCACTCCACTGGTACGTATATCCAACAACCTTGCACAGCACTAAATACATTACCATTCAAAAGTTTGAGGTCAGGAACTTTTTTTCTTTTTAAATTTTTTGATACTTCTGTTGAGCAAAGACACATTCATTTGAATTGAAAGTGACAGTAAAGACATTCATAAATAATGTTCTTATGAACTTTAGATTCATCAAAGTATCCTGAAAAATATGTATGACGGTTTCCACACAAATATTAATCAGCATAAATGTCTTCAACATTGATCATAATAAGAAAGGTTTCTTGAGCACTAAATCAATATATTAGAATTATTTCTTAAGGATCATGTGACAATGAAGACTGCGGTAATGATTGCTGAAAATTCAGCTTTGCCATCACAGGAATAGATGACATTTTTAAATAGAAAAAATAAATAAATTATAAAGAAATATTTCACAAGTTTTACTGTCATTTTCAATAAAAACAAATCTTGTACACCTGCACTTTCAATAAAATTAAAAAAGCCTTACCAACACCCACGTTTCCAAACAGAAGTGTAGATTATACTAATCCCATAAAATGTCTATTAAACCATAAATGGTGAGAAAATATTTCGATGAATCGTGAATTTCAGCCTACCTGACCAGATGGGCAATGTCCCAGTTTGTTTCAGATGACAGTGGTCCTATAATCTCAACTCCTTCAGCTGTTACAATGGCGATTTCATGCTACAGGAAGTCCCAAGAAAATTAATTATTTTCTGTTTCTTAAAACACATTTACAATGAAATGTTGCACCTGAGATAAGGATCTTTTCATGAAAGACAAATAGAAGAAAGCATGCCTTACCCTGTTGTAGGAACGGGCATCACGGTAGTACAGAACTTTCAGGCATCGCTCTATCAGCGCTCGTGCCTCATCCTTTGTGATTTCTACCTTGTTCTCCGTCACCTCCCTCATCAAGGGCTTATATAAAAACACAAGCATATATGATGAGTTCATAAGGCTTTTAACTACATTTTAAAAGCAAGATTATCTGATGAACAAAAAAGAAAACCTTACCTGAGCCAAATAAGCACCAAATCCTGTTGCTACTGTTGGGGCTTCATATGCAACTCCTAACTTGTCCACATAACCAAGAAAGCTTAAGAGAGCGACACAAAAAAAACTGTTCAATTCAATTTAAATAACAGCAGACAACTCCAAGTCATCGAGTCACAAAACTGACCTCACTTTCTATATAACTGTAAGTGATACACATCACAGAATAGTAATTGTCGTAAACTGAACAAAAACTCACAGGTGAATAACTGAAATTATTCAACAAATAAATAATAATGAATCGTACAACTACTATAAGTATATATTACATAGATACATACAGTACACTTATGTTAAGTGCTACACAATATAGAATTGTTACAATATAGAATACAGTCTAGAAAATCAACTGTTTAAATGTTTATTGTCAAAAATATAAACTATAAACATTCTGTAAATAAAGTAAAATAAATACATACAATACACTCATGTAAAGTGATACATACTATATAGAAAATATCAACTGCCTGTTTTTTCATCACAAAATATAACAGTATTACCACCCAGCTCTATGTATACTGTTATTACTATATAGCAAAATGTAAACTACAGTATCACCCAGCTCTAATCTGCTAAATGTGACTATTAGACATGAAGATATTAAGATATTATTATAAACATTAACACCATGAAAAAATATGTGTATTGTGAAAAGCAAATAAATGTGACTTTAAAATGACACTAGGCCTAACAGTAATTCAAAGAAAAATAATGCTCTTTATAATGTTTCATCAAAATGTAATAATTTGCACATTGTAAATTCACCTCTTAACAAACTTAGTCACCAATATCTTTTAATTTTTCAACCTGTTATTTGAGAGTGATTCCCATTAGATAAAATCAAGTCTCTCTCTCCCTCTCTGTTTCACCGATTACAAAAAAAAATTGGATTGTGAATTTTCTTTAAAATTGACTTTCATTCAAACGCAAATCATCTACTTTGTACACTCAACAGTAGTTGTCTGGACACTATCCCACCTCTCTCCATTGTAAAATCCACCAATGACCACTGTGTTCCACAAGGGGTTCATCTTGCTGCGGCGGTTATACATGACCCGCGTGAGCCAGGAGTGGATGGCTTTAGGGGTGTAGCTGTGTCCATCTCCAAGAAGCTCTTCATCAATCCTAAACAAACACAGATCACGTGCTACCTATTAACGTACACTGATGTGAGGTCTCAAACCTGACAAAGTATTCAACCGAACCATAAACAAATGTGTGTGTACTTACACCATCTGCTCAATGACCTGCTTAAGGTACTGGTAGTCAGCATAGTCTCCCGAGGCTCCCAGGATGGTGCTGTTGTTGACCTTCATGAGTCGGGAGATGTTGCGGAAGCGCGCCAGGGAGCCATAAGAGCCGAGCATGTCAGCAGCAATGATCACACCTCCAGTGAACTTCACACCCAGCACTGATGTGCCCGTTACCATGGGGTTGCTGAGAAACATTAGACATTATAAATTAATAAAAGACAAATTGAATGTAAATATGCATTTAACACTACCGTTCAAAGGTCTGAGGTCTGTAAGATTTTTCAAGTCTCTTATGCTCACCAAGGCTGCATGTATTTGATCAAAAATGCAGATTTCTATTTATTAATTGGCCGTATAGATTTTTATATTGTATTTTTATTTTTATTATTGTCTTTATTAGTCTCATGTATGTCCACAATTATGCCAAGACATATATATTGTACTTCGTATATACTTCCTCATATATATTGTACATAAATAAGTCTATTAAAACACTGGATTTGATATTTGCATATTCATTAGCTTTATTGCTAACAAGCTAACTTATCACTGGACCATTACACTCGTACTTTTTCACTAGATGAAGAGTGGAAAAAGAAAGAGATATAAATTACATTCAGAGTAACGTAAACATCTAACTAATCGAATATATTTTAAAATATATATCTGAGACAATTTTCCGGGGTAAACAGCAACTTTCCTCCATGATGATGCAGCAGAGAAAGGCAAATCGAAAGCACAAACTTACTGACTGCTAAGCACAAAACTGACAAGTCGTGATGAGCTTACAGTGTGTGTTTGATGGGTCCACATCCTGGAGCCGCACTACTGCTGCTGTTACCCGGGAATGAATAAAACTGACCGGGTTTCGGTCCGTTCTCCCAGAAATTCAGCTTCAGTCCATTCACCTCCATGTTCAAAATTGACGGAAATGACGCTACTGCTATGCGCTCCATGTAATGCGCGCTAGGCATTGTGGGATATTGGGCTGTGTTTATTTCTGTGGTCATTTCTTTAGATGTAGAATGTGTTCTGCTGAGAAAGTGATGTGTTTGAAGTTTATATGTAAAGCTAAATATAATAATCAAAAATATTAATCAATAAAAAAAACGATCAAATAAATATTTAGGCTACATGAGAAAAAATAAGCAGAATATAAAAAATTAGTTCAGAATAGAAATAGAACTGTTTAATTATTTTATTTGTTAACCTAAAACCTGGAAGATCTATTTTATTTATTGAGTAGTAAGTCAATGAGCTAACATTATGGTATATTACTACTCTACCACAAGAATTTGAGTTTACTGTTGTAGTCCTTATATATCTTAGATGTTATTGTACTCATAAATCCAAAGCCACTTCTCTAAAAACCCAAAGGAAATTAGATTTCTCTGTGAATTAGACTTCTTGGTTGGCCTACAACTCGATGTGACTGAACAGCTCTATAGATTAAGCTTCAGTTCACTGGGCAGGCCTCATAAAAATCCAATTAGGCCTACTTCTTAGTTAAAGAGTAAGAGAATGTTCAAAGGAAAAAGTGTCTGCTAAATGGCAGGTAACAAATGACCCTCCTTCAACAGGTAAGAGGTAGATGATGATGCTCTAGTTGACAGAAATAATACATGACTTTTTTATTTCTTAGAACTAACAGTTAAATTAATACTGATTCTAAAGTCACATCAAAAGAGGCAAATTTACATCTAATAAAATCGTTGAATGATCATGCTAACTTAAAGCCTTTCTGTTCATGGGGTGCCTGAAACCTTCCATGCCTCACACAGCATGTAAATAGTAAAATCCTGCTCAAAAAAACAAGCCCACCAGGACACTGAATTCCATTCACATCAGAAAGTGAAGGCCATTTGTATTAGCAGCTGAATAAACGCTGTAGCGAATCTTGGGAGTTATTGGCAAGACTAACAAATAAAAGTTAACTGGATACAGATGCTTTACATTTCATTTTGTTAATCAGCCACCTCATAATAGATAATGATGATAATTTTATACACATTGCATGTGAATATGGACCCCTAAATCAATTCCCCTTTTATTTAACAGATTAATTTAGATAATATTACAAAACTTTGGTTGCAGTTTTACTGTATTAGTACACATTAAAATTAAATGTTACCACAATATTACCACAAAAAATATAAGAACAGGAAGTGTGTGATCCATAGTGTGTTGCTGTGGAAATAACAGATGTAGTCAGAAGGTCGCCTACCTCACAACTGATGAATGTTGCTTAACATGATTTCTACAACCCTCTTGGATCTTACATTTCTTTCACACGGTTGCATGAACATGTACAGAACAACACATTATGTTGCTACAATGTAAATGTGTTTGTTGATTTCTGTCCAGCTCTTCTGCCACCCTGTGTCATGGTGAATAGTTTGTGTTAAAGCCTATTAACGGTTAGTAAGCAGTTGCTTTTAGTATTGCATTTTTATCACCACTCCTTACTGATATGTGACCCTGGACCATAAAGTCATAGCACAGGTATATTTGTAGCAATAGCCAACAATACATTGTATGGGTTAAAAATTATGAATTTTTCTTTTACACCATAAATCATTAGGATAAAAAGTAAAGTGTAGATAGTTTGTACATTTTCTAGCCTACTGTAAATATATCAAAATTTAATTTTTGATTAGTAATATATTAGCCTACTAATGTCATTTTTTATTACTAATTTATAATGCAGAAAAGCTGGTATTCACTGAAGACATATGAATAATGTCTGTATGCAGCATGTCCATTATAGGATGCTCATTATTAATTTTTCTTTTGTTGTTCTGTTGCAGCGTTTTTTTCTGTTTTTTTATTTAAAGGTTGTAATTCAAAAGTAGGCCTATCTGGCGTTTGAAATGAAAAGCTGACTTCTTTCTGTCTGAAAGCACGCTTTTGATTCTCCAAGTCACCATATCTCATTTCTTGTTTTCACCCGGAGGTTGTTTTTCCCGAGTAAGGTGGGTCGCGTGGGACTAATTTACAGAGAGCTTTGATCTTACAGTCTCATTATGCGCGTCGCGCGTCCCATTTAGACCAGCATTTCACCAGCCGCGGGTTTAATGCAAAACTCCAAACTAGTCAGCCATTTCACTCCAGACAATAGCGGAGAAACACTAAAGTTTGCTTTTTATTAACCTTTATATTCTTCGTGATTGCTGGTCCCACTCCAAAGATTGAACGCAACGCAGCAGTTCTCGGTCCATTCCAGACGATGTGGTTCTGCTCCAGCCTTTCTTGTTGTTTTGTTTCACGCGTTTGTAACAAGCGGAGCGTGAAACCGTACAGTCAAACCAGATCTGTCGCGATTCGTGGAAATATAGGCGCCTGGAAAGTGGACATCAACTCACTTTGACATTTTTTGGCTTTTAATTGTCTTTTTCTTTGTTTCTTGATCAGGATTTGTTTGAGCGTCTTTTTAAGCCACAAATATAATTTTAAGATGCTGTTGTAGACCAACAACGATAACAACAACACAATGGCACGTGCTGTGTAAACATTTGTTATTGATCTCCGTGCGCTTTCTTCAGGATATAAAACACATGATGGATTGAAAAATTATTTCTGGCATATATTCAGAAATCTACATTAATTTTGATCGTCACTGTACACTTGCTCACTGTATTTCGATGGAGGTGTGAAGACTCTCGAGACTTGTTTTTCCCAGGTCGGAAATGAATTTCGATCAACTGCTGGCCACAATCGGTGGCTTTGGGAGATATCAGAAGCTTCTGTATGTGTGGATATGTCTACCGCAGATCTTTCTCGCATTCCACATGATGGCGAGCGTCTTCACAGGCGCCACGCCACCCCACCATTGTTGGGGTTCAGGGATGGAGAACGCGTCCCTTACTCTCGGCAACCTTTCAAATGTGAATCTGAGCATCTCTCTTCTGCCAGGACATGCGGACTCGTGCACAGCAGTTTCAGGAAAGAACCACAGTACACACTCAACTTGTGAGACAGGATGGGTGTACAGCCACGAGATCTTCCAGAGCACCACTGTCACTGAGGTAAACGCGGGTCTGCATTCTTCAGAATAATTAAATGTTAAATAAAGGGGTACTATTATGCTTTTTCACTTTTTCAACTTTAGTTAGTCTGTAATGTTGCTGTTTGAGCATAAAAAAGATCTGCAAAGTTACAAAGCTCAAAGTGCACTTCAAAAGGAGATATTTTATTAAATAAAAAGTTTTTATTTCTTAAATGGGTACAACGAAATTGAATTTAACATAACAGGAATATGTAATAAAATAAACTATTTAGTTTAAGTAATTACATACAGTATAATAAAATAACATTTATAATCTATAATGTTACACAATCTAAAATATAAGCTATACACAACCGTTCAAAAGGTTGGGGTCACTAAGATGGTCTCTAATGATTTTTTTTCCCCCTAAGAAATTAATACTGTAATTGAGCAAGGATGCATTAAATTAAGAAACTGAGCACCAGTGACAGTAAAATACAGCACTCACACACACACACACACACACACACAACAAAACATAGGTACATAGGTAAAAATTCTATTTCAAATAATCCCTTACGAAAAAGAAGTTTATTCAAGTGTGCTATTAGTATACTTCTTTTAAACTAAAAATAGGAAAGTATACTTTTAGTCTACTTTTTATGTACTTCTCAGAAATGGGCTTTATGTACTTCTCAGAAATATACTTAAAATGACATTTAAGTATACTTGACTTATAAAGTCTAAATATATGTTAGCTATAATTGTGCTCCTAGAATCAGTGTTTTCATTGTTATACTGTAGGGGGAGCTAGTACACATATTCTGTACAGAATTTCCAAAACACAAGAGAAGTAAAGTGGGCCAATTTAGTCCCAAGGAGTATTGAAATAGTACACTTACAAGTATACTACTAGTACACTGATATTTGTATACTTACTACATAAAGTATACTTTAAAATATACTTGAACTTTACTTAAGTATACTTACTAAAATAAACTTGAAGTATACTACTTTTTGGTAAGGGATGCTATTCTTTTCTATTCATCAAAGAATCCTGAACATAAAATGTATAACGGTTTCCACAAAAATATTAAGCAGCACCATTTTTCATCATTGATAATAATAAGAAATGTTTCTTGAGCACCAAATCAGCATATTAGAATGATTCTGAAGGATCGTGTGACGCTGAAGAAAATTTAGCTTTGACATTGTGGGAATACATTTTAAAATAAATTAATAGAAATAGAAATCAGTTATTTTAAATTGTAATAATATTTCACTATATTACTATTTTTAATGTATTTTTGATTAAATAAATGCATCCTTGGTGAGCATAAGGGACTTTAATAAATCCTATAAACGTTTGTATGGTAATATATAAATATAAGATTTGCAAGGAAGAAAAAAGTACAAAATAAATAAAATAATATGCCAGTAATGACTTTTATCGACTAATACTAGGGTTTTGTGTATGTATTTGTGCAGTGGGATCTGGTGTGTGACAAGGCAGGTCTAAACAGTCTGGGCTCCTCTATCTATATGCTGGGATTGCTTGTAGGAGCTGTTGTGTTTGGAGCTATGGCAGACAAGTATGTACACACAATCTCACATACATTTGCATCCTCACACTTCACATGTGTGCTTTGTTCACCCTAAACAACCTGAAGGAATCTAGTGGTCATACCCTGCTCATTGATCTCTCTTTCTTTGTCCTGCTTCCCATTCAACTCTTTATGCATTAAATGCCCATACATACATTTTTAATGTCAAATGCACATTGCCTAGAGCTATTTATGCATTCACAGAAAGTAAATACACTTTACTGTTTCCAATTTAGTGGTCTGTATACTTTGTATGTACTATATATCAATGGTTTTCAACCAGGGGGTTAGGGCCCACTAGGGGGCCTCTGCAAAAGTTCCAGGGGGGCGCCAATATGTCTTAAAATCATGTAAATGTAGCTATATTAACATACTTTTAAATGCTAAATGCTATTAGCATTAAAATGCTAAAATAACACTAAAAATAAAAATGTACAATATTAAACTGCCATCATATTTTTGAGATTTTATTACAACGCAAGTACCAGAGTTACTTGTCAGCAGGGTTTTTGAATAAAAATTCAGCTGAATTCACTTCATATATAATTTTAAACATTTATTGTATGATTCTTATTTTAAAAAATAGACTGCCTGTCCATTCACCAGCATTTCTCATCAAGTCTTTCTCATTCTTTCTTTCTCTCTGTAAGGTATGGGAGGAGGTTTGCCATGCTCTTGTCTTTAGCCCTTCAGACAGTGTTTGGTGTGGCTGCTGCCTTCGCTCCAAACTTCCCCGTTTATGTCACCCTGCGCTTCATCATAGGAATGACAGTGTCGGGCGTGATAATCAATGCGTTTGTTCTAGGTGAGACTTGGAGTACTAAAGTAACTCTCTAGTCACTAAAGGGATAGTTCACTCAAAAATACAAATCACTGACTCACTCTCATGTAGTTCCAGGCCTGTATGACTTTTTTCTTCTGTGGAACATAAAACAAGATATTTTGAAGGATGTTGCTAACCAAACAGTTTCAGGTCCTATTGATTTCCGTGGTATTTTTTTGTCCACACTATGGAAGTCACTGGAACTTGAAACCATCCCTTTAATATCAGGAAGACATCAAAGTAATTAACATAATCTATTTTTATTAGTTATCACTGATCATGCATGTTTCTTGACATAATTATAGACATTTACTAATAATAGAATGAGTTGAACATTAACTGGCATAATTGAGGATCTGAGCTTTTACTAAAGGTTACATCTGACCCCTCTCCTGTTTAAGGGTTATTGCTCCCTTGAGCAAGACACTTAACCTCAGGTTAAAGGTGAAATAAAAAAAAAGTTAGCCATGCTTGATAAAAAATCATCTAAATTATATTTTAAGTAAAACTTGCATAGTGAACTTCTGCTCATCTGCATACTTAATGTCTTACATTTTAGAAACATAAAAAAAAAAAAAATGTCTAACAGTGTGACTTTCCGAAAACCCCAAATATTCCTCTCAATTGATATAGGAATGTGATATTATATCCCAATGCCTTTACTAGACAAGTCAAGACAAGTTGACATGCCCTGACTTGTAGCAGGTGGGCTGTACCATAGGAGGAGGGTCTGATTGACCTCAGTATCATCCTCATTATTATGTTCTAGAGTGTTTTTTCCTGATTTATTGCAAAACCTCAAATACCAACATGCATACAAAACTTCCTTAAAAATCCATGAACTCTATTCAATAGAAACTATTCTCTAACTGATTTCTACCTGTACTCAACCCAAACCCTTCAAGTGCCCCCCAGCAGTGCCATTAACATATTTATATGCCAACAGTAACAAACGCACTTTTCTTCTTTACCACAGACCTAAATACCCTAGGTTGAACCCTTAAACCCCAAACCTAACCACCCCCTGAACACTTAACCTCCCCTCACCCCTCCTGCACAGGCACAGAGTGGACCTGCACACAGAGACGGATGCTGGCTGGCATCTTCACCGACTACTTCTTTGGTTTTGGCTACACGCTGCTGGCAGGTGTGGCTTATCTCATCAGAGACTGGAGAAAGCTGCAGCTGGCAATCTCTGCACCAGGATTTCTCTTCATATTCTATATATGGTGAGACAGCACACAAGTGTATATTGAGTTAACACATACATTTCAAGAAGTGGAGTTTTTGTGGTCGATAAGAGTTTTGACTGTTTTGAAAGATGTCTCTTATGCTTCAATGCTGCATGCATTTGATAAAAAATTCAGTAAAAGAACAAATAATATTGTGAAATATTGTTGCAATTTAAAACAACAGTTTTTCTATGAGATAAACATTTTAAAATCTGTTATATATAAATGTACATTTATTATTATTATTTATAAGTAATTACTATAAAAAGCACTGATGGTATAATTTTCAGTGTGTCTTACCTTACACAATCAGGCCTTGCAAAAGAGTACATAAAAAGCAGTACTCAATTCTCTATTTCATTCACTCTTGCTATTTGACTTCCTCCCTTCCTCTGCCTTTATCAGTCTGACAGCATAAATCTCCTTTCATCCTCCTCTCCTCCTTTTTCTCAGGGTTCTTCCACATTCGGCCCGTTGGCTTTTGGTGAATAACCGAAATGAGGAGGCGATTGATCTTCTGCGTAAGGCAGCTTCGGTCAATGGTCGCACCTTACCTCCCACTGTTCAGGTATCAAAAATTTGGACCCTTTCACTCTCTCTGCTCTCTTTTCGGCTTTTTTCTTGCCTCTGGCACAATCTTCAAATCCCATAAACTCTCTAATAGCTCTGTTAGCATCACCATGACAACGCCATCCCCCACCCTGGGCAACCAAGGGGCCTTTGTTTTTAGTCTTTAAGAAGTGATAGTCTGAAGCTTCACTTCACATCACCAGGGCAACAAGTAGATGACTTTCACATCATCAGGTCAATGACTGCATTTAGCAAGGTTTTTCTTATTGTTATGAATGTATATGTGTTTGGGTAACTTGAACGGGAAAACAGGATGCATTTATTTGATCAAAAATACAGTAAAAACGGTACTGTACAATTTACAGTTTAAAACAACTGTTTTCTATTTAAATATATTTTAAATGGCAAAGCTGATTGTTCAGCATACTGCGCGCAGGCTTCAGTGTCACACAATCCTTCAGAAATCATTCAAAAACAGGATGTTTCATAACATTTGTTACAAAGTATTAAAGTGTCATTTTTGCTATCACAGGTGGAGCGATATGAGGGCCCACAAGGACGGAGTCAATATACAGCTGTTGACCTGCTCCGAACTCCCCAGATGAGGAAGAGAGCTCTCATACTCTTCTACATCTGGTGAGATTACAATGAGTAGCTGTATAGATATGTATATTTATGTTTCTTCAACTTCAGACAATTTTATATATGACTTTTATTTGAGAAAAAAGCCGAAAAGAGTGAAAGACAGTTTATATTTGTATTCAAACTTAGAGATTTTAACTTTGTGCTTTTTGTTATATGAAAGTCACATTTGATTATGCCTTTATCTTTTATTCTTGCTACATTTCAAATGGCTATTATGTTAATGTTTTACCATGGTCCCATAACATGAAAATCAATCTTAACACTAATATTAATCAAAGTAAATATCACCCCATAAACAGAATGTTTTTGTTGTGTATCATTTCCAATCAAGCTGTAATTTTATTAAATTCTGCAAAAATGTAGAAAAATAGTATATGTTTAGGCTACATGAAATGCTAGTTATGACATTTGCTTTAGCAAGACAGAGAAACCAGCCATTTTATTAAAAAATAAATAAAGCTATAAAATGCTATGAAAATGCAATACATGTGATGGAAATGACACTGTGGTGGGAATTCATGATTTTCATTTAAAAAATAACCCAAATATGACAGATGTCTCCAGTCAGCGAGTGAAAAGTGTTTGTATTCTGAAAATCCACAGGGTTCCAAATGCTCCTATAGTTGAAGAAGCACCCACAAACTCGATTGTGTGCAGTAGGGAAGGTTACTTTGGAAATGTAATAGGTTACAGATTACAAATTCCCCTATATAAAATGTAATAAGTAGTGTAACTATTTCAATTACTTTATTAAAGTAATGTAATTGATTACATTTGATTACTTTTCTAAATGTCTAATGTTTTCAACTGGTAACTGTTTTCAAACATGTAAACCAGGCAGGGTTAACCTTACAGTAGTGCTCAACACTGATTACTGTCACTTTCGAAATCCTTCATCGCTTGAATTAAGATTATATGAATTTAAATTATAACAATTTAATTTTAAAGGTTAAATACAGATTTAAAACCATAACAAGAAATTGTTTAGTATGCAATTAGCTACTATTAGTAGCTAAATAGTTTAGCTATGATACTGTTTTTGAAATCAAATCTTTTTATGACAGGAAACACTGGCATCTAATAATGGCTTGGAAAAAACAGTTCATCTTAAAAAATAAAGCATATACATAAACCCAAATAGGAAATAAAGCAGTTATCAAAGAAGCATGTGTCCTATTCTGTGTACTAAACTCCTGAAACATTGGTGTCTCAAATTTTAGAGCAGTCAATGCAATTTATGAATGAAATCAATTAAATCTGTATGTGGGTGTGTGAAAAAAAAATTAAGATGTAACCCCCCTCTGTAATTGTTAACATTTTCATAAGTAACTGTAATTTAATTACACATTTTTTCTTATTAACTAAAAAATTATTTTGTAATTAAATTACGTAATTTAGCCACATGTAACTATAGTTACTCCCCAACACTAAGTGTTTGTAGTCATGCCCTTCACACACACATAAAGGTGTCCCTTAATTGACTTAACGTCTCTGTGTTTCTCCAGGTTTGTTAATGTGTTGGTGTATTATGGTCTGTCTCTGGGTGTGTCAGACCTCGGGGCAGACCTTTACCTCACTCAGTTCATGTTTGGATTGGTGGAAATTCCTGCAAGGTCGCTGGTGTTGGTCCTCCTGCCCTACAGTCGACGAATCCCACTGAGTGTATTCCTTGCTGTGGGAGGTGGTGCATGTCTGCTGACTCTCACTGTTCCAGCAGGTGACCAGTCAAACATGGCTAGAGGCACTTTTCTAGAATTTATTAGTCTTTTTAATTATTTTCTTATCAAACATTTTTTTCTCAGACAGTGCTCATATTCGGACTGCTTTGGCCATGGTGGGGAAATTTGGAATTACAGCATCTTTTGCCATCATCTATATTTATTCTGCAGAACTATTCCCGACTGTTCTCAGGTACTCGCACACAAAACCTTCTCAAAAGCCACGATCTGTTAGCAAGTCCATGAAAATCAGGTGGGAGTGAAGAGCTTGCATGCTTGATTTCAGCATATAGTTAAACGTGTGGAAATAATATCTGATTTGGCTTTTTTATCTACAGGCAAACAGGTATTGGTGTTTCTTCTATGTTTGCACGGATAGGTGGAGTTTTAGCGCCACTAATAAACCTGCTTGGACGCCACGCACCTGTTGTGCCCATGGCGATATTTGGCTTCACCCCTCTGCTTGCTGCAGTGCTTGCTCTAGCATTGCCTGAGACTGCCAGTCAACCACTACCAGACAGCATTCATGATACAGAGAGGTAACTAATAACACCACATACAATTAAAGGGATAGTTTACTGCAAAATTAAAACCCTGTTACCCTGAAAACACATCTCAAATAGTTTATCCTCCTCTCTCCTCCTTTAGGTCGGCTCTGAAATATGACGGACAAATTCCTGTACATACAAGCCAATTGCCAAGCAACACAGAAGGACAGGAACTGCAGTGTTTAGCAGATGAGTCCAGTTAGAAGTATATGATAACACACAAACTCTCATTCTGGTGTGTTTACATTATTAGTCTTGCTGATGATCAGAGAAACTTGGAAATGGTTCAGGTTTTGATACAAAAATGCCTCTTTTGTGACTTTGACAGATATTTGAACGTTTCTTACATTTTTTGAAATGGCTGTAGGTTGTGTATTTGATTGATTTACATCAGGATTAGCAGTTTTGATAAAACTTAAGTGTAAAGTTTAAAAAATGGATGACGGGGTCTGAAAGCAATGCAATTTGTGCGTCAAATGTTTATCAGACCTCTACCGTATTGTCCCGAATATAAGACGAGGTTTTTTTCTTGGAAATACATCTGAAAAAACGCGGTCGTCTTATATTCAGGGTCTACACTTTGACATGTCAATTCTTATAATCAGGGTCGTCTTATATTCGGGCCAATACGTTATATGCAAAACAAAGAGAGATGCTCTAAACAAACATAAGGGAACATTTGTGAATTATTAAGCCAAACTAAATTCATTCAGTTTACTTTTAACAGATATTTACATTTAAAATGTGTTTTTTTTTCTTCTGGCAAATGGACCAAAAATATTCATGACTGGTCCTGTACTACGCAGATTTTTGTCCAATCAAATGCTCTCTAGAATGAGAATGTACCTCCCACTAACACCAACTGCCACTCACTAAATGGCAAATTTGTGAGTGTTTGGTCTAGTGGAGAGTGAACCAGTGCCTTCTTTGTAAAGTAGTTCTTGACATATCGTATCCAATTTTTGGGAATTACACCGGATTTGTCTTATGTGGGGACAGTGGGTTGCATTTAGATTTGGTTGAGATGACAGTTCCCAAAGATTATGCCTGGTTAAAATTGTTTAATAGCATGTTAGTATCCTGAAATATCTTAGCTCAGTAACTAGAGGGGAAAGTATCTTGTTTAGTGCTGTTTTGTCAGTTGTTTGACTGCATTTAGTTTTTCTGTTACTTTATTGAAAGAAAAAAAAAGCCATCATACACACAAAGAGGTTTAATGTAGAGTGGGAGTAATATTTATGTTGCCAACTTTGCTTGAGCCAATGATACATACACTACTGCAGAAGGTCATGAGATTGCTGTGATGATCCATGGTCACAAATTCAGACTTCAATCTCAATTCATTCAATGTCACTGCCATAAAGGTAAAAATCTAGTTTTTACCTTTATATCCTGACATTAACTATGTACTTTTACTGCATGCAATTGTTTGATAGAAATTAACTCTATTTTATTATAATGCGATTTGTCTAAATGTTCTAAATGTTGATGGGGTGCAGATCTTAAAGGGATATACACCTATCATTATTTACTCACCCCCCATGCCATTTTAAACCCTTATTTTGTGTCCTACAGAATACCATAAAAGCATTGTACTGTATTTCAAGTCTTCTGAATCCATGTGTAAAATTTTGAATGAGGAACAGACTAAAATGTTAAGTCATTATTCACATAAAAGCCTGAAAAAAGCTGTGACCAGGTCACTGAGTCAGTGGCGTGCACCGGAAAACTAGATCAGTGAACAAATTGCTCTTATTAGGTGGTTCAGGCTGAAGGATTCATTCCTGAATCTGAGTTTCACTAACCGACCAAACTACTACTGACTAACTGACCAAAATTCTTCTAAATATCTGATTTAAAGTTTGGAACAAACTTTAAATCAGGGTGAGTAAATAACGATTGAATTTTCATATTTGGATTAACTATACTTTTAACCAAAACATTTTTATGTATTACTGCATGATTATCATGATCTAAATGTTTTTACTCTGTCATAAGACCTTAATTTGTAACTGTCTGGTACATCTGTGACTGTGATGTCTTTTAACCTGATGAAATGTAAAAACTTTTTTTCCCAGAAGAGGGCACCATTAGTGGAACTACCATTAAGAAAACTGGATGGTTACCACAGCCCTCAGTCTTAAAATGTTGAGGACATAAGAATGAATCAATTGGGGTCTAATGAAATTTATATAGGCCTGCTAGTTACTGACCATTGCCTGTGAACAAGTATGAGTGTGTGATACTTTTGCTGCATGATGGAATGCAAGTCTTAATGTGATTTTACAATGAACAAGCATTTTGTTATTAAGACTTTCCATTTATTGACATTCCAACTGATGCACAATAAAACTGTGATTAATTGTCCATCATCTGCAATAAAATAGTCAAAAACAATTCTTGTATGATTTTTCTGAAGGATGGAAGTATATTAGGCTAATGTCACGTAAGTAGCATCAGTGGCCACACCACAGTTGTTGTCTTTCATGGACATCAGAATATAACCATCATTGCCCCAGTAAGTGGACCAGGAGTTCTTCACTAGCCAATAGGGCTCATTATCCATTATCCCATAACCAACTGCTAGCACAGCATGATCCAAGTCATCAGTCCCGTTTTCTGTGGATATAGAAACATAAAACATGAATTGCATTGCCCCAGTAAGTGGACCAGGAGTTCTTCACTAGCCAATAGGGCTCATTATCCATTATCCCATAACCAACTGCTAGCACAGCATGATCCAAGTCATCAGTCCCGTTTTCTGTGGATATAGAAACATAAAACATGAATTGCTGGTTTCTATAGAAAAGAGTACTGAATACTTGATTTTAGGCAATCTGTAAGCCATTGCTGTACTCAATAAAATAATATGAATGAACTTGAAATATAAAATATTAACTGTGCATCAAATTTTCTAATAAAAACAATCTAATTCTAAATTTCTAAAAAGTAAATAAAATTTTGATACAGTGTATATATATATATATATATATATATGTGTGTGTGTGGTAGATTGTAATTTACTTTTTAGGAAGCCCACAGACTAGAACAATCAGTTGAAATTTACTGTTTTTCTCAGTTGCTTTGGTGCATTTCTCAGATCAGAAATGAAATTCTCAAAACT
>NW_015645538.1:479929-488937 GCF_001515625.1 Sinocyclocheilus rhinocerous
TATAACAAAGAGTGAAAAATTTAAGGGGGTCTGAATACTTTCCGTACCCACTGTAGATACTTAAAATATGTATAATCATTTTTATTTAATATTTATATATATATATATATATATATATATATATATATACACACACACACACGCATGCCAAAAAGTTTTGCATATAAAAAAGGCTGCAAAATGTTATTTCGGATTTTTATATAATAAAATACAATTAAATACATACAATTACCTACCTAAATTACCTATTTATTGCTGTTAATTGTTCATTATGCATGTAAATATGTATAGTCAATATATTCATATTATTTACCAAAATGTTTCCATCTGAAAAATTTTAAAGTTTTGCAGATGGAAACCTTTTTTGAGAAATACTATGTATATATGTTATATTACTTATTTTATTTTGTTAGATATATTTGATGATCAGGCAAATTACACAAAGCAAATAATATGTTAAATATTGTGAAGACTCACTGCATGCTGGTTCATAATACACTCCATTGCTGTAGAAGGCGAAGGAACGATGAGCAGCATCAATGCTGACTGCTGCAGGGCCGAATTTAAAGATAGCGGCCTTCAGTGCCACAGTATCACCACTGGTCACATTAGTATAACCGCTCAACTTTGCCACCATGGAGGACTTATCGTAGTGACACAAACCATTCTGAAACACACACAGTGATCTGATTAGTGATGCTCTTTTAACCACCAAAATCTGATGGATCAAAAACGTAGTTTCTACTTTCTAGAAAGCAAATTATAATCCATGGACCTTTTCATGTAATCAGGAAATAGTGTTTCTGATTATAGATGTCAATTCCTGTACAGTTTTGCAGGGACCTAAACAACTATTTAAATCAATCAGAAATGTTTGGGTTAGGTAGAGATGTGTGGTGTATGTACACGCACCATGCCCATATATCCTCCATAGCTCTCGGCAGTAGAAATGCCACCATGTTTCATCATCCACTCAAAAGCTCTCCATTCCTCTCCTCCATCACAACCATTGTTCCCAAATCCCCATGTACAGTCGACCAGCATCTGCTGGGACAATGATGTCAGCTGTCCCGTCTAAAAGAGAGAGAAAGACAAGGACTAGTTCAATTCTGTGTCAGTGAAGTAAAACACTTTATTCAGTTGGACATTACAAAGATCAGCTCATAAAACAACAGATTATCATTATGTAAGAATTTTAAAAAATCATTACATTTAATGACAGCATCTTTTTTTTCTTTCATGAAACATCAGCAGGTAATCGGTTTCTTGACTCATATGATAGAGACAATAAAAGGATCACAGAGTTTTGTATATTTTTGATAATAAATATGATAAATACCGAGCAGCATAACAGACTTTTTGTACATTTTTGATAATAAATATGATAACAAATACCAAGCAGCATAACATACTTTTTGTACAGCTAAAATAACTGGAGGTGGCTGACACCTGAATTCTTGCACATTTAAGCTCTTACAAAATAAAGTGGGTATGGTGTCTAGGCTTTTTAATGTAGATTTACCTTCAGGAAAAGTGCTCCCTCTAGTGTTCCAGTGCTGGCAAAGCTCCAGCAGGATCCACACACAGCCTGGTCTTTCACTGGTGTCACAGCCCCTGAAAATACATCATATGTTTAAGGCTTTTCACACTGCGCTTAACCCCAGGTTATCATCGTTCTAAACACCGCTTTTAACCCCAGGTAAAGAAACGTTTCACACCTGTAATTTGAAAGCGGGGTTAGCACCTTTTTACCTGGGGTTATGAAACCCTGCTCCGGAGCAGGGTTAGCACCGCATTGCGGAACAGTGTTTGCTTGTTCCTGCTGGACGCTTGGCAACAGACAGCCAATCAGAAATTGAGCAGCAAGGCTCATGTCACGTCAGTAACAGGAAACGCACTTCGTGTAAACAGCAGCCGGTGAGAGAAAAGAAATGTCAAAAGATGGAAAGCTGTGTAAACAGGTTGCCTGCTGTTCGTCCAATCAGTGACAGCAACACCGAAAATATGTAAATAAGAACATTAATCTGGGGTTTAGGAATGTACAGTGTGAAACGTCTCTTAATGAATACCCAGGATTAACAGTTAATCCCAGGTAGAGTATGAGCAGTGTGAAACGTGACTACAGATAACCCAGGATTCCGTTTATCTGGGGTTTAGGATGACCCAGGGTTAACAATTTCAAGTGTGAAAAGCTCTTCTGTGTATCATCTGAATCACTAAACATGCATGGAATGATGCATGCATCTGACTTCACATACAACCCAACAAATTCAAACAAGATATACACACCATACAGCCTCCAGTCTATTGAATCAGGGGTGGCTATAGAGCGGACTTCAGAGGGAAAAGGCTGAGCCTTTCTGTGAACATGAGTCCTTTTAAGTCCTCTCATCATGGCCAGCTCTTCCTGCGACCGATCAGCCAGGTGATTGACAGAGAGGGAAAAAGAAAGACCTGCTCTATTCATAGAGTGCACATACCTGAGGAAAAATGTATGTAAAAAGAATGTCTTCAGACAAGTTCACAGACTGCTTCCTGTTTTTCATTATATAATTTTGTATAGATTATTATGGCTCCATATTCTCATTTATTTCTAGGTAGTTAACATGTCCATGTAATGTAACCAAGAGAAAAAAAAACCTTTTTCAAATTTTAAAGGGGTGGTTGATTGTGATTCACTTTTTTAACATTAGTTAGTGTGTAATGTTGCTGTTTGAGCATAAACAATATCTGCAACGTTACGACGCTGAAAGTTCAAAGCAAACGGAGATATTGTCTATTAAAATTATGGCAGTTTAAAACAGTTACGGCTAGTAGGGACTACAATCATAGATATGTATAGATGCCCTATTCGACCGCTCCAGATACATTGACGCGTCCGCCATCTTTGAACGGTCAACTTGACGTCATTCACCATAATAATCAATGAATATTCAAAGATATACAAGCGTATAACTTGCTGTTGTAGACACACAGTCAACGCGCTCAAAGGTTCGCAGAACGTTCCAAAAATGTATCGCGGCCCATAGAAACAGTCGCTAATGAGGCATCTACATATATATATGCATGACTACAAAGAGCTACTTCCCAGGTTTGTGACATCACAAACCTTGAAATTTACATAAATCCTCCCCCAGGAACATGCAACAAAGGCCATGTTGCACTGTTTTAGAGAAGAGGAAGAGTTGTTGCCATGCCGTCAAAACTAGGGGTGCATGAAAAACATCTATTCATATATGAATCACGATTCTGTCTTCTAATGACTCTAATGGAATCACAAGTCTCAAAATCAATGTTCTAAAGCAGCAGTTCTCAATCCTGTTCCTCGCTTCCCCTGCTCTGCACACGCTCTGCATTTCTCCCTCTCTCCTGATTCAGATCATCAGCTCAAGCAATGAACTGTGTTCCAATTATACACTTTGGGCCTGTTTACACCTGGTCACTTCATGCGTTTTCTCTGATCAGATAGCTATCCGATCGTGAAAACACCAGTAAATGCCCTCCGAAATGCTTTCGAGACGCATTTAAATCTAATCGCTCAAACCACTTCAGGAGGTGGTCTGGGCCACATTCCAGACGAAACTGGACAAGTGTAAATGCATCTGCTTGTTGAAACCACATATGCAAATTTTACTCCTCCCAAAATGTTAAAATAATAAACGTGCGAGAGTGTTTTATAGGCTATATGGCATGTTATAGTCAGATATGACAGCGTTAATGCAACAAGCATCGCCGCGGATGAGTAGCCGAGTATCTCTTCAGCAAACCGACGCGCAAACTGCGCAACACACAATCATCTTCATTAAAAGTAGTGAGACTAACCTATCTTTCCAGTGCTGATGCCGCGCTCTCTTTGATCTTGAAATTAGCTGATAATAAATAAAATAGCATAAAATGCAGCGCATATCGGTTGCTTTCGTTGACGTGAACTCCGTTAAATTTGCATATAGGGTGGGAATTGAAGACCGGATTTATATTCATTTTGCGAAGACACATTTATGTGGCCAACTGTAAATGGAAACGTTTTAACAAATCAGATAGATATCCGATCAGAGAAAATGCATGAAGTGACCAGGTGTAAATAGGCCCTTTATGTGTATAGACAGACAGATATTTTTCACATAGCTACGTACGCTACATGGATATGCATGCAGTTGCCGTGGTAGCAAGCAATACTTGCTGGGAAACACTTCTTACGGTTACAAAAATGCTACAAACATGCTACAACGAAAAATATTGACGACGTCATTGTTTACAATACAACCTGAGCACATTCTGAGGTGAGGGGCGTGACGGTTCTGAATGCGCGCTAGGCAGTTTAGCAAATCACAACACACTGGGTCAGCTAACCAATCTGAGCCCATTGTGTAATTCTGAGGGAGGGGTTTCATAAAACCAGGAGTGTTCATAGGGGAAGGGACAGAGCAGTGTAGAATAAAGGTAAATTATGTGAAAAATAATGTTTTTTTAATGAAGCATTAACACATGTTAGACTGCACCCCATAAACACAATCAAGCCTAGAAAAAAGGCAGTCAACCACCCCTTTAATACAAATCACCAAATCTTTAGTAATGTTTTAGTTTTTCCTCACCGAATATTATGTACAAAGTTGTGCTCACGCTCCTCATGCTCCTTTTCATTTTCATATTGACGCTCATACTTCTCCTTAAAGTGGCCAAACAGACGGTGGGCGTGACCAACGGGGGAGGTGTGGACAAGGTCTTGGATGGGGTTGGCCAATAAATGATGCTCCAGACCAGGACCAGGAAAGTCACCACAAGTCAATCCTAAACACAAAAGTGAGCTTTTGATTAGATGGTTTGTAAGTGGCAGAAAAATGTCAAATCACTGAATGTGTTATTTATTGTATTTACCTCCAGGTAGTTTGAAAATGTCTGAATCAATTTGAGGGCTGAAGTCACTGTAGTCGATAAGGTATTTATCGTAGTGAGACCCCAAAAGGGTGTTGAAGCCCATCATCTCATAGTGGTGTGGGGTGGCTGGGGAATCATTTCCCTCTGGACGTGTGACCCACAGACGATACGTGTTCTTCTTATGGCCAACCTGAGTGACGTTTTTCCAGACCTCACACAGATTGCCTGCATAATACTCCATCTTTTCAAACTGCAAAACAAACAATTTCATAAACACTTCAGCCTTGTTCCTTTGGTTTGCTCCACAGAAGATAGTAAGTCATACAGGTAGTACATACTTCAAAGCCGTGCAGATCAGGCAGTGCTGACTGTGGAAGTATTGGATCCTTCTTGGTACCATTAAGCTGGAAACACTTCATAGTATTGAATTCAGTCTCAGTGGTGACTGGTGTAATCTTGTAAGTGGCACCATAATCCAAGTCATTTCCAATAAAAAAAGTGCACACTGTACCTATAGACAGCAGCAATTAGGAAAACAACATAATATAGAATACCAACAGCTTGTCTATAAACATGTTTAAATACTGTCCGATTTTATTTTATTATCTGATGATAACTGACCATGATAATAGTCGATTCGACTTCTGTTCCCCTTGAGGTCGTACCAAGCTTCAAATGGTTCCTTTATCTCAGCATAAGGCAAAGAAAGCAGACCTACATAAAAGAGGGATTTGTAACTTTAAAAAGAAGTGTACTGTACTGAGATGTACTGTGTACGCATTTAAAAATGTACCTTTAACATGATACATCTTTCCAAAATCAGGAACAGTTCTGCCACCAACTGGTGTGGCATCTGGGGAAGAAAACAAATTTCTAAACAATACAAAACATAATATATACACTACGAATGCAAAGCGTAGGCCTAACATACTGAGCCTAAAAATACTATCGTATTTATCCAAAACACATTGTGTTAAAAACATCATCACAGGAAATGTCTCAGCCGCTAAATCACAAGATCAACTATCATACGCTTTTGCGTTTTCTTCCTGTTGTGTGTTGTTTTCTCTTTTACACAGACAGAACTTTACCTGCAGCACACACCAGCAGCACGAACCCAGCTAGAAGAAGCCACATAGTGTAATCTAAAGAAACCAGACAGACATCCACTGGAGATGAATACGCTCTCTCCGTCTGGAAAAAAGTCCCGAAACAAAACAAGAAAATCACGCAAAGGTTTAACGTAAATGTGTTTACGCCAAAGACGACTCACTCACGATAGCAGAAAGTTCCAATAAGACCACGGCAAGGAGGGACTAAATTAAAGTCATATGACAAGAGGGTCTTGCTGTCACATGATTGTAGTCAGCTGTTTGCTTTGACCAAATTCCTCTATGGCGGGTAAAATTGCTGACTTCATTTCTAACTAGATGTTCACAAGTAGTACATATCTTAAACATGTTTCTGGCTAAACGAATCATTTTAAATCAGAATTAAGCGCCAAAACGAGAAAAAATTATCTGTTACAAAGTGAAATGTAGTGATATGCGAGATGGGAAGTAACATTGCAGAAATGCTTGAAACATGAGATGAGCTACTGAGAGTGAAAAAAAATATAGACATAAGAGCTCAGGCTTCGTGATTAAATTATCACTAAATTATCACAGATCAAGCACAGACTTTATTATGTAGATGTTAATTCAGTGCAGCTGAAAAACTAAGGGTTTATTCACCATTTCCAGTGGATGTCTGTCTGGTTTCTTTAGATTAACGTTACAGCTGCAGTTAACGTGCTGTCTCAGTAAAAGAAACACACAAAAGAAGGAAAACACAAACGTGTATATTTGATCCCATGATATAATAGATGAGACACAATTTCTGTTATGTTTTTAACACTAAACGCAACTATGCAATAGTATACATTTGATTTCTTTGTTATAGAAAAATGAATAATTATGTGATTTCTCTGTGATTTCATTCTCAGGTGCGTACACCAGCTGGTGCAGAACAGTTCCTGATTTTGCAATGCATTCTGGGTAGAACATGAGTCCGACTTTGATCCAAGGCGCTGCGGCCGCCTTACGATCACATGTGCCATCAAAGTACCGCGAGAGCAAAACGAGACCAGCCGCCGAGGTCAGGTTAGTGATGTCCGGTTCGTGAACGAATCGTTCGATTTAACCGGTTCTTCTTAGTGAACCGGTTGAACCAGTTCACCAAATCGGACTGAATCGTTTGAAACGGTTCGCGTCTCCAGTAAGTAATCCACAAATTACTTAAGTTATTCACTTTTTTAATGTGACTGACACTCCCTCTGAGTCGAAATAAACCAATATCCCGGAGTAATTCATTTATTCAAACAGTACACTGACTGAACTGCTGTGAAGAGAACTGATACTGAACACAGAGCAGCATATACAGGTGCATCTCAATAAATTAGAATGTCGTGGAAAAGTTCATTTATTTCAGTAATTCAACTCAAATTGTGAAACTCGTGTATTAAATAAATTCAATGCACACAGACTGAAGTAGTTTAAGTCTTTGGTTCTTTTAATTGTGATGATTTTGGCTCACATTTAACAAAAACCCACCAACTCACTATCTCAACAAATTAGAATACTCCATAAGACCAATAAAAAAAAACATTTTTAATGAATTGTTGGCCTTCTGGAAAGTATCTTCATTTACTGTACATGTACTCAATACATGGTAGGGGCTCCTTTTGCTTTAATTACCGCCTCAATTCGGCGTGGCATGGAGGGGATCAGTTTGTGGCACTGCTGAGGTGGTATGGAAGCCCAGGTTTCTTTGACAGTGGCCTTCAGCTCATCTGCATTTTTTGGTCTCTTGTTTCTCATTTTCCTCTTGACAATACCCCATAGATTCTCTATGGGGTTCAGGTCTGGTGAGTTTGCTGGCCAGTCAAGCACACCAACACCATGGTCATTTAACCAACTTTTGATGCTTTTGGCAGTGTGGGCAGGTGCCAAATCCTGCTGGAAAATGAAATCAGCATCTTCAAAAAGCTGATCAGCAGAAGGAAGCATGAAGTGCTCCAAAATTTCTTGGTAAACGGGTGCAGTGACGTTGGTTTTCAAAAAACACAATGGACCAACACCAGCAGATGACATTGCACCCCAAATCATCACAGACTGTGGAAACTTAACACTGGACTTCAAGCAACTTGGGCTATGAGCTTCTCCACCCTTCCTCCAGACTCCAGGACCTTGGTTTCCAAATGAAATACAAAACTTGCTCTCATCTGAAAAAAGGACTTTGGACCACTGGGCAACAGTCCAGTTCTTCTTCTCCTTAGCCCAGGTAAGACGCCTCTGACGTTGTCTGTGGTTCAGGAGTGGCTTAACAAGAGGAATACGACAACTGTAGCCAAATTCCTTGACACGTCTGTGTGTGGTGGCTCTTGATGCCTTGACCCCAGCCTCAGTCCATTCCTTGTGAAGTTCACTCAAATTCTTGAATCGATTTTGCTTGACAATCCTCATAAGGCTGCAGTTCTCTCGGTTGGTTGTGCATCTTTTTCTTCCACACCTTTTCCTTCCACTCAACTTTCTGTTAACATACTTGGATACAGCACTCTGTGAACAGCCAGCTTCTTTGACAATGAATGTTTGTGGCTTACCCTCCTTGTGAAGGGTGTCAATGATTGTCTTCTGGACAACTGTCAGATCAGCAGTCTTCCCCATGATTGTGTAGCCTAGTGAACCAAACTGAGAGACCATTTTGAAGGCTCAGGAAACCTTTGCAGGTGTTTTGAGTTGATTAGCTGATTGGCATGTCACCATATTCTAATTAGTTGAGATAGTGAATTGGTGGGTTTTTGTTAAATGTGAACCAAAATCATCACAATTAAAAGAACCAAAGACTTAAACTACTTCAATCTGTGTGCATTGAATTTATTTAATACACAAGTTTCACAATTTGAGTTGAATTACTGAAATAAATAAACTTTTCCACGACATTCTAATTTATTGAGATGCACCTATATATGCACTATATTCAAATGCACTAATTCCCAGCCTCAACCCATTCAGAAGTACCAGTACTTACATAGATACCTATACATAGTAGCCAGAAAGAAATGCTAATTTTAAAGAAAAACGTCAGACGTACTT
>NW_015645538.1:490670-519314 GCF_001515625.1 Sinocyclocheilus rhinocerous
GGAGTAATTAATTTACTCAAACAGTACACTGACTGAACTGCTGTGAAGAGAGAACTGAAGATGAACACGAGCAGAGCAGCATGTGTGCAGGGAGCCGTATAACGAACGTACATGCCCACTGCTGGAGTGGTTCTCGTTCTCGAGTCAAGAACCGGTTGCATCGGTTTTCGGATCACTGGTACACTCAACGGGTTTCTTTCGGACACGTCCGATTTGAGAACCGATGAGCAGATGATACTGCGCATGCGTGTAATTTTTCAAGAGGACGAAAAGCATGTTATCCAAGTATTTTGTTAAACATCAGAAAGTGTGATAATATAAATATATATATATTTTTTATTTTTTAAAAAGATTAATGTATCTAATCTGTTTACTTTAAGTTGAAGATTCTGTTGTCAGGATGTTGGACCATAAATAAGACTCTATAGCCCAATTTATACTTCTGCGTCGAACCTACGCCGTAGCCTACGCATAGACGCACACCCTACACTGTAGCCTGACATGCACCTCTCCAAAAATCTTACAGCGCGTCAATTCTACACGGACCGCAAGTGCTGTGATTGGTCTGCTAGAACCCCTCCCTCCGTATGTACTTGAGTTTTGTGTATGTTTATGTGCACTTTAATATATTTTAATGTTACACCTTCTTATATAAAATAAAACAAAGCAAAGAACAAGTGTCTTATCATTTATTATACTACATCGCATTATACATCAGTAGTTGTCCGCGACAAACATTGATCTGCCGTGGTAGAAGTCCTTGTGGAGATTGAAAGTATGCCATCTTCTCCTGTTCCGTTGTTGTCTCCTTTTTGTAGTTTTAAATAATGATTTAATGATTTGATATTTATTTGCTGCCGTCACGGCTATAATGCTTCTCCGACGAGCCGCTTCTTCTTCGGCTTTTACCGTGGTACTGCGGGTTACACCAGCAACATGCCCGTGGACACTGCAGACTAGCGGTTTGCATGTGTACTGCACGCCGACAACGACAAAGAAGTATAAATGAAAACTGACGCATAGCTTACGGAGTAAAGGCTACGCCGTAGGTCCGATGCAGAAGTATAAATCAGCCTTATGTTTAATAGGAATAAGAGATGATTTATGAAATGCCTGTACTGTAATTATAGTCAACGATGACACATTCACAAATTGAGTTTGTAGTAAATAGAACTGATGAACTGATGAGGGCCCCTCGCTGTCGGGGCAGTCACGCTCCGATCCCGCCCAATCCTCTTTCTCCGAGGTTGAGATGGACATTGAGTCCTCGTCTTCTTCCTCCCAGCCGAACGACATGAAGTCCGCGATGTTCACAGGAGGGTGGAAACAGTCTTCGGGGAAGGTGACTGGGGAATGGGGTGACTGGCGGCGCGGCAGGTCGACGCTCCCCCCTCCGGGAGGGGGAGGGGGCTGGGGGGGCCTCACCCCAAACAAGCCACGAGCCACGTTGCGGCGAGTCAGAAGCAATGCCCGCAGTTGGACTCCTCCAGCACCGCCTCAGCGTGGGCCAGGCCCAGGCAGGCGACGCAGTTGTCGTGTTGATCTGGCGGTTCGATGGGTCCCGTGCAAGTCTTACAGAACAAAGCCATTCTTCAGGTTGTAGTTGTAATTGTCGCGTGCACCGCATTTTATACTGTCTCTCGAGCTCGTCAGTATTTGCATACGATTTGCATACTTTGCGACAATTGGCCAGTCAATTGGACTGGCGTGAGCCAATAGGACTTCAGGAAAAGTTGGAAGGAAGGAGTTCCCATAGCAGAGAAGCTCCGCGATGTCGAGTGAAGCTCCAGAGGGAACTACTCGGCAAACTACTTCCTCTCACCACTGCTTTCTGTAATCAGTGTAATCAGCATGTAATCAGTTCAGTAGACAGCGCGTGCATTCTGAACGTAAACAATGCTGATTACGTTCTGGGGTACTCTCCAAAATGGCAGATGACGAAAACTCGGGGAGAAGAATTGCTGAATAAATTATATTATGTTATTGTTTTCTTTGCACACAAAAAGTATTCTAGTAGCTTCGTAAAATTACGGTTGAACCCCTGATGTCACATGGACTATTTTACCGATGTCCTTGCTACGTTTCTGTGCGTTAATCGTGGTAATATCATTGCTGTCTATGGAGGGTCAGAGAGCTTTCAGATTCCATCAAAAATATCTTAATTTGTGTTCCGAAGATGAGCGAATGTTTTACGGGTTTGGAACGACATGAGGGTGAGTAATTAATGACGGAATTTTCATTTTTGGGTGAACTAGCCCTTTAACTGAAGACAAATCTCAATGATGCAATATTTTAACATTAATCAACAAGTACAATTGACCATGACATCCTCACCTTATTCCAGAAAAGTTGCTCACCCAATGCGGAATGGAGCTCATGTGCATGAATGTTGGGGTTGAGGGGAGTGGGCTTGTCTGAACTAGCTGATGATCGCACCTGATAAAGAGGTTCTTCTTCTTCTTCTAGTTTTATGGCGGATTACAGCCATGATTTATCAGGCGCATACCGCCACCTTCTGTACCGGAGTATGTACCATGGACTATGATTTGATTACATCACTGGTTACACTTTATTTTAAGGTGTCTTTGTTACAGTGTATTTATACATTTAAGTACTGAGCAATATTAATTAACTACATATACTTTCTGTATGGTTAGGGTTATGATTAGGGTTCGGCTTAGGGTTACTTGCATGTAATTATGCATAATTAATTGTTATTATAATAGTAATTACATGTAACACCTGTAATAAGAACACCTTAAAATAGTGTTACCACATTACTTTACATAGTGATAAAAAAAACTAAACTAAATCCTATAATGTATCCCTATAACCTTTAGGTATTCTACAACAGCTTTCTGTGTGTCCTTAACCCCTTCTCCTGTTGTTCCCAATACACCCTCAAGGTTTGATCAAGAGGTTGACTGGCACTAAGTATTTTTATTTTGTTTTATGTCATTTGAATATACAAAAATACAAATCTTAAATGTATTTAAATACAAAATACATTTGATTTTTTCCAAAGGCTTTAAAATACAAAATAGTATTTTGTATTTCAAATACGTATTTTAAATACATGGATCTGAAATACTGCCCATCCCTGTCTGATGTGACTAGACTAGATCCTCTGTTCTTAGCGACAGCCCACTGGCTTCAAGCTAGCTACCTAAGCATTCCTGCTACCTCATTTTCATTGGTCAAATAAATGCTATGCTTGAAGTTGACAGGCACACCCAGTGGGAAAACGAAACTAAAATGGGAGACGGAAAAGTAACTGTGCAGAAATGTTTGATTCTGCCACAGGCAGAAAAAATGTAGGCCAAGTTAAATAAATGGAATGCAATAACATTTAACACATCACAATTACATAGAATGTCTCTTATCATTTTATAAATCTATTTTTTAATTCATCCTAATGCAAGTAAAAATAAACACTTGTTTCAAAACGGATTATCAAACAGTCTGACACAAAAATATGTACAATAATATATACTGATTTGATTTTTTTTTTTTTGTAAAACTGATGCAATGTGCATTTAATTAAAGTCAAAATGTGTGGTTTTAATCAGCAGTTAGTATTTCATTACATTTGTGGCTTGACCTTCAGTGTCACAATGAGACCACAAGCAGAAAGATGAAAATACCATTATTCTCTTAAGAGGACAGTTCAAGTTTGACAACGAATTCTCATTCCCCTCTAGATTTGCATGACACTAGCAAATTCTAGCAAAAACACTTAATCGGACAACAAAGTAAACCAAACTGTATCATATTATTTGGCAACATACTCAAAGAAATTGTGTGAGGACTATTTTGTAACAAATCCACTATGCAAAATGTATAATTTGTTTCCATTCCCCTTATAGAATTTGCTCCATGTTATGTAAAGGAGGGTGATCTAATTTCTGTCCTGTAGAGATTGCTACCGTGGTTGGAGGTGAATGGTGTTAAGTCAGATAGGTCATGTCATACACCACTGAAAAACAGTCATACACCGTGTTCTAAAATTGGCTCAAAATATAAAAACATATTTGATATCCTCAAACTGGATGGAGTCATAGTCTGAAGCTAAAAACCATAGTTTGTGCCCATTACATACTACACAATGTTCTGTGAAATCTGTCAACTCCAACATCCAAAAGTTGCAGACTGGCTCTGATTTTTGCCAACTAGCTTCAACCCATCCAGACTACAAACTTGGTCAAAGATTGGGGGAAAAGTTGTGTAGTGTATTCCAGAATGTTACATAACCAAAGTCACAGGGTGAATAGGTTAAACAAAGCTCAATCAGAACAGAGCTGTAAATTGGTTCTGATTGGTAGACTGGTGTCCACCCAGCTGTTGGGGCTCTGAATCACACTTGACCACACACTTATCTCATCTTCTGTTGAGTCCATCCAGCAGACAGCCTGACCGTAACTCACACCTGCAACATATGAACACAGTCTTAACTCTCAGCTATGTATATATTATAAGTATATTATGTTCAAATCTGTGTTACCTGAGCCTGTGCTGAGTCGTACTCCACCCAGACAGCTGGAGGGATGTGGATTCCAGACCGTTATCTCTGCACAGGCCTGAATAAGGTCGCTAGACTGAAACCCGTCATAAACCATGGTGTGGTTGAACACTGGGTTGACAGATCCTCGCACCACCCGAGTCTGCTGGCCACTGACGCCACTCTCATCTGGTAATACCACACTGTACAAACACAAACCATACTGATGTGCTTGGGAAATAACAAAAAACAAACAAAAGCAGACAAACTACTATGAATGTGTCCACACCTTTTCACATATGTACTAGGTGCGCCACGTTTAGTGGGAAGTAGACCAACAATCTCCCTCAACCAAATATGGAGCTCACCAGTCGGTGGACAACCACTTCCTAAAATAAACAGAGCTGTACAATAAATCAAAATAAATTTGAAATCACAGTATGGCTTAGTGAAATCACTAAAGACTGAAAGTTAGTCTGATACATATCAAAATTTTTGTGCATTTTTATCAGATTTGTAACCAGAAGCGTTTACAAATGTGTTGTCAACTAAACAACAAAGACTTTATTTTCTACTAAAATGAAAGCTTGAGGGTTTCACATTTGAAAATGAATAATTAAATGAACATTAGTATTGCAACTGGTAGTTTGTATCTTGCATTGCAATTAAAATGTATTTTTTTATGATTTTCAAATATAAATTTTTGTTCCTTTTATTAAAAATAATTTAAATAAAAATGCCATTTATATTTTATTTAACTGTGTTATTAAGCAGTAATATATTTGGTCTTCATTTTTTATATTTAGAGTTAACAACAACAACAATAATAATAATGATGATGATGATATATAAAAACAACAAAGAATGATAATATAAAACATTCTCTCTGCCTGTTTTCAGCAACAGAATTTACAATGCTTTCTTATGAGATCAAATCGCAAAATATGAAAAAAAAAAAAAAACACTTAATAAAAAGATTAAATATTTCATTTTTTAACCTGCATTACTGTGAATTTGGGAATGCGTTGTTAAATTATTAAAATATCAACATAACTCAGGGGGTGCTTCAAGTAAATATTTTTTATGAAAGGGGATACCTGATAAAAAATTTGCTTTACTACTATTTGCTCTGCAATATAGCCTTTTATTGAGGGAGGAGTGGGCCCGTACATAATAAATTAATAATGAGCCACACGTATTTTATCAATGGCCCTGCATATAAATGCGGATATAGAGATTGTAAATATGAAATGTCTGTTCAGACTCACCCTCTGAACCTGGAGGTACAAACTTAATTGAGAACAGAATGGTTCCTCTGCTGATGATGTCATCTGGACTTAACTTAACCTACATTAAGAGAAAGACTCTCATGATGAGAATCTGACTAACAAATGTTTAATTCATTAAAGATATCAGATCATCTTTGAAATGGCCTTACTCTTGGCTGGAGGTTGTGCCAGGTTGGTTGGCTCTGGCTCCAGTCCCACTGAGCCAGCCTCACTTCCACCTCCCCCAGGAAGAGGTTTCTCCTCATTCTCTCCATGTGCCAGACTGACATACTCAGCACACGAGCCTGGAGGTCCAGTCTCCGCACTCTGTACTGGTATAGGCAACATTTCATAGTTGAGTGGAGAAATAATTACTGTAAGTTTGATCATGTATTTTAAACGCATAGGAATAATTTGTGAAATAATAAATGATTAAAACTGACTTTCATGGTTTCATCATAGACTGGATTTAATGTTTTCCTCTTCACTGCAGTTTTTTTCTTACTGCGGGATGTGTTGTCAGGGAGAAGGTAAACTTTAACGTATCTGTGTTTAAGAGAAGGATAAAGACATGATAGCAAAAATATTTGCAATGTTTCAAAAGATTTCTATTTCAAATAAATGCTGTTCTTTTAAACTTTCTATTCATCAAAATAATCCTGAAAACATGTAAAATGGTTTTCACAGAAATATTAAGCACCATTGTTGTTGTCACTGTTGTTTGATAATATTAAATGTAGCTTGACTACTTTCATAAATAGTTGATAGTTATGACTGACTGAAAATGACCACAGTCAAGTATACTTACGGGTCCGATCGATTTTTACGGGCCGGCGCAAGATCTTGGCAGCGTATTATGTGCACATGAAGCTCCTCTTTCTTGATGTCATACTGCAACGAGAACTGGATCTGCCCTGATACTACAACATCCCCGAAATCGCCCACACTGTACAGGCTCATCAAACTGCCATTCATCTACCCACACAGAAACTGGACCGTTTACACCTTCAAAACTTCACTGGTGCAGAAGGTCAAGTGTTGTGCTTGAGAGTGCATCTTACCATATGATGGGAGGTCAAGCTGCTAACTGACCCAAACCTAGTATAGTCTAGTTCAGTGCTGCCAGAGTCCCTGTCCCCCTCTGAGTCGATCTACCGAAACACACACACATAATACAAAAGTTTTTTTTAGGGATGTGTGTATCTGAACAACTGGCTTTGCCAAACAGACCTGCAGAGATGGTGATGTACTCGGCAAAATTCTCCCCTCTTTGTCCTCAGACTCTCCAACACTTTCTGGGGCATGAAGGAAAAGTGAAGTAAGCAGAGTGGAGTTTAGATGCATTTATATTTTGTCTTTCGTCGTTTATCATATGATTTGCCTACCAGTATAGTTTATTTTACCTTTAAGACAATTTTCTTTTGCTGCATTTTTCTGTTCAAAGCAAGAACATTAGAAATATCTCACATGCAGTAGCACATATTTCACAAGCATATAATGTAATCTAAAATGTAAATTGACCTTTGTGATGTGTTTAGTCCTGGATTGTTGTTCAGGGGTAACCACAGGAATGCAACTAAAAAGATAGTATCACAAAACAAGACAGTGGAACATATTTAAACTAATAAATGATTGCAAGTGATATTTGCACTGGGAAAAAAAATCATTCAAAATTAATGATTTCAGACATATAATTAACAAATCATGATTGCATGCTAACATGTTCATACACACGCTTTATCCACATATTGTACTTGCGTACAAAGCTAGTAAATGAGACCCAAAAGAGTTTTCAACTGTATTAGATGTTTAAACAGCATTTTAATCACACATAATTGCCTGTTTCTCATTCAATATTGAAATATGACCATGCACCCTGCATGTATGGATTTGTATACTCATACTAATATACAGACGGTTTAGATCCATTCAGCGTATTCAGTCCTAAGTACAGAGATGACACCAAAATTTGCACCAACCTTTCCCCATCTTCTTTTTCTCTTTCCTTCTCTTCCTTGCCGTTGTCATCCTCTCTTACACTTATATTTTCCTGCAATTCTCTCTCTGTACTTTTGTCTTCCTCTTGCTGCTCATGTAGTTGAGAAGAGTTACCTTTTTCTTCAGCAAATATTGCCGTCAGAGGTATATCTACAGGAATAAAACAAAAAACAAAGTGTTGGGTGAGACAACACACAAATACATAAACACTACACTACAGAATTGACTAAGAGATCATGTGACCTTTTTCACGCCTCTTATGGCGTATAGAGGCATGAACAACATCAGCTCCTCCCTTCTGATATCTCTTAGCACGCACTTCATGAAACCACGCGCCCGAGAGAGAGCGCAGACGGACAGGATCTGACACCGTCTGCTGCAGTTTCCTGAAAACAAGCATTTCATCCTGCATTGCTCATATAACTTATATTTGCCAAATATGTTCAGTATTGTATACACACTGACCGTATTCTCCCTTCCTCTTTGTTGCGTAGTTCAGCATCTCTCTGCAGAACGCTGAGAATTACAGTCTGCTCCACCTCAGTCAGGTGACACAGATCTAGGAAAGGTTCCCCTTCCATTACAGGCACACCTCACACTGATCACACCTGGTTATTAAGATGATTTAGATGAGATTTTTGAGAAACCACACCCAAGAGTTGCAGATGGAAATGTGGGAACTGAACTAGTTTTGGTAATCATGAATGCACTAATGAGAGAATAAAAAATAAACAACTAACAATAAAAGATTTAAAGTTGTTATTGTAGTATCAGATGTATTCTTTTAATTGCAAGAAATTATAAAATTCCTTAATGCTCCAACCTGCATTACATTTTTATTAATGTTCTCCAGATGAAATATAGAGATAATAAATTTCCCTAAAACTAGGGGAAACAACATAGGCGTGTGAACAGCTCAATGATACTCTTTGATATTTCGTTTTAATGTTTTCGTGAAAGTAAATAATAAATAAATTAGTAAATAAAAGTACTGTTACATTAATATCGTCAACAAAATCGTTAGAGATTATTAAATTTCCAATTATTATTTTTTTTTTAGATTTGTTTTACTCTATTTAAAAACGTGAATTTTAGTTTAGCCCAAAATATCATCTTTAATATTACCACACATCAACTTTCTCCTACTATAACTCTCTAAATCCTACCGTAACGATAATAAATAAAGAAAATAGTAAACCAAATAGATTTGTTTTCCAAACCACTTTGTCATTTCCAATATAAATGTTAACGAATATCAGGAAAGTTTTAATTCAGCTATGTGAAACGATGCTTGAATCGCGCACGCGCACAACAAAGAGTGACAAACAAGACACAAGTAAACAAATTACCACTTCACTAAGGCCAAGTGTTATATCTACTTCCACATATAACGTAAACATAAACTTATTATAATGCACTTTATATCAAGCTGGTAAAGACTCCAGGTTAGTTAAATGTCCAACACTCGAGGACGCACCTGTCAACCAAATTCACTTGAACCAAATTCATTCGTGAAAAAGAAAGAGAAGAAGCAATTGATGTTGACTTAAACAACAAAATGTAATACCTTTTCCTCATCTAATGTCTTCTGGCTCGGCCATTCTCGTAGTTTTTCTGTCCAGTTTAGTTGTCGGTTGTTTCTAAACACGCACTCGCTTGTGTCTGATTTGGCAGGACTGGCACTCTCACACCCGCCCTCAGGCACAGAGCAAAATACGAACCGGATTCTCACACTTCACCGAGTATGCACTTATTTTACTAATCACTTCACGTTCACACAGCATGTTATGTATGTCTCTCTCCCTCACCTCTCTCTCTCTTGTCATTAGGGTATTGTGCTAGCTAGTCAGTAAAAAAAAAAGCCTGGCTGTAGTTACTTTTGTGTGGTATTTGAGCATAAAGATGTATCGCTTTTCATGTAATTTGGGGCACATTGGACTACTTTTTTAAAATCAACGTTTTTGGTGTAATGTGTGACGGCGTGGATTGTATGTATGTAGCCTATGTGATGTAATGTTCACATATTTCTCTCTTTTTGGAAAAATAAGCCTTGAATTTAACACACCAATTTAACTAGCACTCAATTAACTTTGTACTTATTAAAAAATGAAAAGAAACAGATTGTTTCTGAATTAAATTTTTTTTTATAAAGCTTAGGTTAATATTTTTAAATGCTTGACAATATTGGTAATGACAGCAATTCTTATTCATATGCATATTTTGTACACAATTTTTATTTTATTTTATTTATTTTGTCTAGGGGACAGAAAAGTTACATTTGTGTATGCATATTACTCATGTCTGTTAGTCTGTTACAGTCAGTTCCGGTTTGGAGTCTCTATCAGCCCACACCTACTAAACACACACCGACACACGTTCAAAGGATTATAAAAACACCAGGCAGACACAGACACTTAGACGCTCATGTTATGCCTAAGCATTGTTCATTGAGCCATATAGTGACTGCTTTAGTGCTATTCTTATTTGCTAAGACTGAAGGAACATTATCAGGAACATATCAGAATGGACATGCTCAATCATGAAGAAAACAATCAAAGTTCAAAAGTTAATCAATATTATGCTCAGATAACAAACTTCCTTTTAAGCATATTGCATTTCAGCTTGTCAGTCCACAAGCTAAAACCTTAAATTGTGGTTGTTTTGCAGCTGTTCACTTTAAGAGGAAACTACAAGGTTTTACCCAACACTGAGCATGACTTATGTAAAGCAATATTTTTAAAGTTCTAATAAAATAGCGATTTAGAGAAATACTGAAATAACACTTTGGGGGTTGTAATGTGTTTATTTAAGGGATTTTTTTACAAAGTAATGTTTTGCACATTTGTATCACTCCAGACTCTTACAAACATTCAGAGACCTGTACAAAAAAAAATCATATATAAACACAATTATGCACATTCACACATGCACACACCTCTCAGACAAACATCTAAAGTCAACAACATTACTGAGAGGCACTTCACTGGCAAATTCAGTATCTTTATACCCTTCCCATTTATAATATTCGACCACAAGATGACCGATCCCAACCCTCCATCCCTGAGTCCAGCCTCACAACTCATCATGAGCGGCTGCTTCATCTGCCTTGAGTTTAAACTCATCCTCTGTGATTCGCCCATCCTTGTTGCGGTCCTGGTTATCGTACATATTCTCTATGATGCGCTGCGGGTCAAAACCTGGCGCCAGACGACCTTTGCCCTCTTTTACCTGCTGGAGGATGTAATCTGAAAACTGTATGGAAGGGACAGACAATGGAAAAATTAGCTTAATAAACATTTTAGAGATGTAATGCTAAGCATGCACTTACAATATAAAACAATATACCTCAGTAGCGTCCACTTGTGCGTCTTTGTTTTTGTCCATCTCACTGAATAGGTTGGGTGTGACATCGCTGTTCCACACAAACATGTAGCCTTCAGGAAGACCTTCCTCAAGGTCCACCAACTCAACATCAAACACCAGCACAGCACTTCCAGGGACCTCCCCATCTGAGCAAGAAATAGTGCTTAATAATCTATTTTTGTGGGAAATATGGAGGTTTGAACTAAATATACAAGCATACTATTCTTACTGTTACTGCCACAGAAAGACATGGCAAAAAAATAGTAAGAGTAGTATTCAAATATGCAGTTTCGAATTCAGCAAATACCTCACTGAATATCAATACATCAGCAACTAAATTGTTAGTTTAGCGGAGTAGGTTGTTAGAAGAATTTACTTTGGCTCCCTCTGGAGGGTCCACCACAAATTGCAATAAAAAAAAAATCAGGAAGCCAGCAGTACAGCTAAGCATTGTCATCACGTTTAACATTAACATAACATTTTAACACTTCATTTTACATTACACACATGTAACATAAAATTTTTATTTAACAAATAAAAGGCATCTGATATATATATACATCTGAGGATAAACAGTGTTTCCTGCACAAACATACAGCGTGAGTCCTGACCAGTTTGACTCACGAGCAAATGAGTCCTATGAGCCGGTTCTTTTAGTGAATGAATTCAGCACAACCAGAAATTATATCATAAAATTTAGAATAAGGTCACATTTCTTTTAAATGTTTTAACTAACATTAACTTACAATGAGCAATTCATTTGTTAAAGTATTTATTAATCTTTAATAAAAATGCAACTGTTCATTGTTAGTTCATGTTGGCTCAGGTCCATTAAATAATATTAACAGATACGTATTTTGATTTTAATAATGTATTATTAAATGTTGAAACTAACATTAACTAAGGTACATAAATATTAATAAATAAATAAAAATCATTGTTAGTTCATGTTAATTATTCTAGTTAACTAATGTTAACAAATGGAACATTATTGTAAAGTGTTACCCAATAACTCTTATGGAGACAGCTCTTTTTATGAAGCATTAAAAAACAAATCACCTCACAAAATCACTAGTAGTTAACCGGTTTGAATCAGGATGAGTCTTAGTAAAACCCACTTTCAATTTTAGTAAATTCCATCTCAAAATAAAGCAACTGTACTTAACATTTGTGAAACACATTTGCTACAGAGTTGCAATATATATTAACATGAAATATTTACATAGGAAATATATACACACTATTTATTAATATGTGTAGAATTCATAATATTATTTGTATGTATTGATTATTATATAATTCTTTAATATTAATATAAATATAAATAAAAGTTTGTTTACATAATATGTGTGTACTATGTATATTTATTATGTATATATAAATACACAAACATACAGTATATATTTTGTAAATATTTACGTTTTTACATGTATATATTTATATTCATATAATTTATATTACATATAAATATATTTAATATATAAACGTAACATATTTTTCTTAAATATATACATGCATGGGTGTGTATTTATATATATTCATAATAAATATACACAGTACAAACACATATACTATGTAAACAAAAACGTTTATTTTGGATGCGATTAATCGCGATTAATCGTTTAACAGCACTAATATATATATATATATATACACTGTATATTAGGGGTGTAACGGTTCACAAAATTCACGGTTCGGTTCGTTACGATACAGTGGTGTCACGGTTCGGTACGTTTTCGATACAGCAAAAAGAAAGAAATGCCAGAGAAATTTCCTTGATTTTTACACATTTTTTATTTATTAAAACTAATTTTTTACTTTGAACAATCCCATCTTCTGGGGTGTCTTCTTAGCTGCATTTAAAACAAAAACAGCTCCGGTTTGAAGTATTCCAGCTGATATAGCCTATTGTCATGTAGCAGATTAATCTTTTCCCATAAGTTTAAATTGATTTTTATCTTTTATGGGCATTCTTTATCTTTATAAAGCCATTTTTTTTTCTAAAAGTGTGCATCACCTTTTGAGTCAATTTTTTTTACATTTAATCAGTCAATAAGACATTTGGGCTGTTACCAAGCAAATGGAGTCAGTATTGACAAAATTCATCTTTGCAATACAGAGGAAACATAGAAGTTGCATCTGAATGGCATTTAGATGCATTTACACACTGTTTAATGCAAATGCATAAATAATGTTTTGATATTTTAAACATAAAACGTTGGCAACTGATGTTTGAAATTAATGAAAAAATTAAAAGATACTTTAAATGTGAAATTAAAACCGCCAGTAGGTGGCAGCAAGTCACTGTTAATAAGTGAGTCATTGCGATTGAACCGAATCATTTAAACGGGTGATTCATTCAGGAACGAAACACTGTCATGGTGCTCAGAGACGCAAAACAGTGCTGTGGCTGTGTTTGGAATTATTTTTGTTGGCGAAGTTGAGCAAAAACAGGCAATAAGCTATCTAAAACGTAAGTCTATTAATTAAATTCTTGCTTATTGAACTGTTGTAAAAACCATTTGTAATCATGCTGATTTTTGGAGAGAAAAAACGGCACTCTTCTGTGATATTGATTAACTATATAAAATTATGTAAATATATACATTTTCTGCTCCCATATCTTGAATTTTGTGATCATTCTAAATGCATTTTAATAGACTGAAGCATGCAGTGAAAGAACGCACTTTCTATGCGCACTCTCACTAGTCTAACCTAATAGGATAATATGCTGTAATAGGATTAGTCCAACGAATCGTTCGGTTTGTAATGCATACCGAACCGAAAGCCTCGTACCGAACGGTTCAATACGAATACGTGTATCGTTACACCTAAGGCTGCACGATTATGACAAAAATCATAATTGTCGATTATTTCCTTGAAATTGTATTTGCGATTATTAATTACAATTATCACAATTTACATTGAATGATGTTTATACCATTGTTTGATGTAACTGCATGCCGTATTTTTATATGAAAATAAACAAGCTGAAAACACTCTAACTGAAAAACCTTTAGTGCTTTTCTATAGTATTAAGCCTCAAATGTCAAATATACATCGGACTGGTTTCTTCTTTAAATTATAAAAAAAGTAAAAATATAAATGGTATTATAATGTTATACTAAAACTAAAACTAAAACAATGGAAAACCCTTAAGATAACATGTAGAAAGAAAAAAACATATCTTAAGCGTGCAGAATAACATAAGTGGGCTTTGAACTATTAATTGCCGCTTTGAACGATTACGTAATTGTGGCATCCATAATTGTAATTGCGATTAGAAATTAGATTAATTGTGCAGCCCTAGTTACACCCCTACTGTATATATATATAGCATTTGTTTTTGTGTCTGTAAGAGGATGTCTTACCTACTCCCCTCTCTCCATAGGCAAGGTGAGGTGGAATGACTAGCTTGCGCTTCTCTCCGACACACATTCCTATAAGGCCTTGTTCCATGCCTATGACCACCTGTCCAGCCCCCAGAACCACATCATATGTCTTACCAAAGGTGTGCCTGCAGTTACAAACAGACGCAAGGGAAAACATAAATTACATAAAATTTCTTAAATATAAACCGTTTGTTCATTATCAAATACTTGTAATGTTAAATTAGACGCATGCCAAAACAACACGATACATAAACGTATAATTGCAACGCACGTGGAGCCAATGTAAGTGCCGTCCATGAGAGTGGCGTTGTAGTGGTATTTGACAAAGTCACCACGTTTTGTATTGTTGCTGCAGTTCTCTGGCTTCACACTGGTGATCTCAACTGTATCAGATGGGTTGTGGAAATCAATAATGTGGACATCAAACACCAGCACAGCTGAGCCAGGGATCTTAGTTCCTGTATGAGGAGATAGAAGGGATTAGTACAGAGATAAAGGTTAACCTCATGTTCTTTTGACTATAAAAGGACTGATCAGCACACACCTGTGCCCTCTTCTCCATATGCCAGGTGAGGTGGGATAACAATCCTCCTGCGCTCTCCAACACACACACCCAGGAGTCCTTGGTCCATGCCTGCGATCACATAGCCTTTACCGATGTAAGTGTCATATGTGCGATTCCTCGAGTAACTGAAACATAAACAAAAGCATAAGTGCACTGTATATCACTTTAAAAACAGTTTCTGTTCAAATCAAGGGTTTTTACCTGGAGTCAAAGAATGTGCCGTCCAGCAGGGATCCGTTATAATGGTAACGCATGAAGTCTCCTACTACACTCTTGCGTGGACAGTGATCTGGAAGGCTTTGAGCCTCTACCGTGATTTCATCTTTGGGGTTATGAAGGTCCAGCAGAACCACATCAAACACCAGAGAGGCCTGAGCGGGGATGTCACTTCCTGTAAGTGGAGATAACTGGATGTTGTAATGCTTATTTTGCAGGCACAAATATTGTTAGTATATATTTCTAATAAAATGACTCTCACCATCTCCATTCTCTCCATAGCCAAGGAAAGGTGGCAAGGTGATGATGCGTTTTTCTCCCACACACATTCCCAAAAGCCCCTGGTCCATTCCCGCAATGAGCCAGCCAATCCCCACGTAAGTGTCATAAGTGCGCATACGTGTGTGACTGCAAATGAAAGCATCAGAATTACTAATTGGGAAAAACATAAAATTCAGACATCCACACATTTGTTTCAATGATATAAATATTTTCCTTAATTAATAATAAATATATTTTTTTTAAATCATAAGAATTAAGATTAAGATGTTTTAACCTATTTATGTCCAAAAATGAAATATGTTCATGTTTAATTCTATGTTTATAAATTAATTATGAATAATTTTTTGATTAATTCTTAAAAAATATTTTACATTTTTTAAATATTTCACATATACACCATACATTGCATGCACACATTATTGTGCTGTTAGTTCTGGTCCTCGAACCTGATTGGTCAAGAGGTCCAAGAGTGTATAAAGACCTAATTTATACTATGAATAAAAAAGATAAATATGTGTTAAATATTTTTTGGAAAAGGTTTTGTTTCTATTCACTTACATTGTTATTTTTATACTCATTATAGTCCTGTTAGATTATTTATTTATTTATCTATTTTTAATATTTATTTATTGCAATCCATTTTTAATGATATTATTTTATTATTTTATTTTAATCCTATTTAATTTTATAGTTTTTTTTTATTTAAATAAACAAATAAACCTGTCATTAGTGATAGGGATTTTTTGTGGCTCTTTCTGGATGTTACATGATTACGCCAGTAGGTGGCGACATGTGACTGTCTATAGGAGTCATTTGATGCCTTCATTCAAAGGACTTGAAATGAATGAGTCATTGATCATTGGGCTAACTGATCTGTTCATAAACATTCAAAACATTCCCTCGCTGTTGTAACACTGTGGCTGTGGAACTATTGTTGGCTAAGCAAAAACCGAACTGGCAATAATGTGTAATAAGTGTTTATTCAATATAATATTTGTAATAAAAGTTATTCAATATAAAAATTGAGTTACTAAACATATCTATCTATCTTTTTTATTTTTATCCCCTCTTTTTTTGAGGTCCACATGACTCCTCTCACCTGGAGTCGAACAGCGTGCCATCGAGCAGAGTACCATTGTAGTGGTAACGGATATAATCAGACACTTGTACAGTGCGGCCACAGCTCTCTGGCTTATGGTAGGTCTTTATCTGCACCTTGTCCTCTGTGTTCCAAATGTCCAACATTAACACATCAAAGTGAAGGATGGAATCTGGGGGGATGTTGTCACCTGACAAGGAATGACATAAAAATACTGTGAGAAATAAAAACCAAACCAGCTTGGCAGCTTTGAAATCTGCCCACTAAAGCATGATTAAAACCAGCTACTCTAAAGAAGGACAATAAATGCTTTAGACTTTGTGTTTACTATAAAGGCTGCATTATTAGTTGTTGTTTGCTCACTACAATAAAACAAGGGGAAGTGTGCCACGCTGTGTATTGTGTATTTTACTGAAAGAGCTGATCATGAGATGAATGCATCTGAGATTACTTATAATTTAAGTCTGTTGTATATATGTACAGTTAAATTATACACATCTGTCTGTGTCTCCTGCAGCTGAATTGGGCAGACACACACTATTTTCACAACTAGTTCTGACAAGTGGACATGGCTCAACATTCTTCTTAGGATCACTCCCTTTGGGAGTTCACACCCCAGTCTGTTCAACTTCCCCCCTCTCTCTCTCTCTCTCTCTCCACCTGGAGATGCCATGCTCCTCTGACTCAGCAGGAGTCCAGGAGAATCATGGGTATTGTAGGTCTCAGTGAGTTTCATGCATTAGCATGTTACCTAGTGATATGTGGCTATTTAAATGTAAATGTGCTGATGGCACCTACACTGACAGACATTCACGCATGAAGTGGTAAAAAGAGAGCTGTGTTTTTAAAAAGTGCATTTACCATAACCATCCTTTCCGTAAGCAAGCTGTGGAGGGATTTTGATCATCCATCTTTCATTAACACACATGCCCACTAAAGCTTTGTCCATCCCAGCAATCAACTGCTTCCGGCCAACAAACACATTATAGGTGGTGCTACGGTCATAACTGCAAACACACACATCAACAAACATCAGTAAAAATGTCTTTAAAATCTGATACACACATTTACACACATACACACACACACACATATATATATATATATATTGGCAAATAATTGAATAATTTTCTTGCACTAAACATTTATCTATCAAAATCTAGTGAGCTTAAACAGTATTTTTAATTTAAATATTTGCCAGTGGGTTAAGAACAATAAACTTTATTTAAAATATATTGTCTGAAAAGCCTTAGTTATTATCTCATACAATTTGCTTCTCATGTAAATGTGTCTTTAAAAAAAGATTTCTTTCTTAATAAGAAATTAATTAAAATTAAAATTAGGTTAGTGCAATAATAATTTTGTGCAATAATACATTTGCAAAAAAATAATGCAATAATTATGTTTCAATTTTACTTGAAAAATTAAATAAATTAAATCTACACTGAAAAAATATTTGTTGGTAGAATATTTTTCACTCACAAACTGCTAGTAAATTTCACAATGAATTACAAAGAAACACCATGTAACTGAATTAAACATGAAATTTTGAAGAAGAAAGACTAAAACAGTATTTTCTTGTACAATATACTCCAGTGATCAATTTCGAAATTTGAAATTTCTTTTAAAAAGCTGAAAAAATATGCCCTTTCATTAAGCATTATGAAAATTACCATATTCAAATTTACTAAATGTTAGCCTGTTTTAAATCAGCTGTAAATGTATATGACGTGCTTTTGCATAAGTAAATGTTCATAATTCATAGTAATTGAGCAAGTCCCATCTGCTCTGCCTGCGTGGCTGTAAACTCTGCAAACGCAAATGGCTTTAGGCCAGATGAGAAGATGAACAATGGAGGTCAAACATGCATTTTGCACTAACCTAGAGTCAAACTTCTTTCCATCAGGGAACATGCCGATGTAATGATAGCGAACAAAGTCTCCAGACTTGACCATCCGGTCGCAGCGATCCGGAGTGAACGTTTTCTCAATCACGATGTCATCTAACGGTAACGGCGGCGGGTTGCACGCCACGAAAGTCACTAGGAAAGCCAGGAGAATCATCTGAACCGTTAACCGTATCATCTTCCGTTTGTGTTTTGCAAAGTGCTTTCGGGCGCTGCAGCAGTCTCCTCAAACCCTCTCGCTCACTGTAGTTGAGAGGGGAAGTGTGTAGACGTGGTGGATGGATCCTCAAACTCCCTCGAACTTCTTCCTATGACTCCGGTGTCTCTTTACATGGAGAATGCGCAGGAAAGGGCTCCGTTTTGTAAGGAAAATGCGGAAATGCAGGCCTAGAGGCTGGAATGCTTTCTACGTGGCACAGAGAGGGGCGGCTCGCGCTTTATGATGGGGGTTTACGAGAGCATGTAATTATAGAGGGCCCACCGAGCAGTGCAACGGGCCTTTTTAAACGTTATATTCATTACATCAGAATGATGATCATATGTCTCCTTATTATAGTTTAGTACGTTTTGATAAATGCATATATTATACAAATTTCAGATACAACTTCTTCTTACACCTAAATGCATTCATTCACTTTAGTTTTCTATGAATAAAACAACAATTTGCAGTCTATATGATGTGAAAAAATGTTATAATAAATTATCAAATGATTAAATTATATGATATATAGGCTACACCAGATATTGTATCTATATAATGACATGTATGGTTCCTTGCGGGGTTTGGACACAACTGTACTGTTCTGGTTATCTAGCTAACTTACAGCAGCCATGAAAAAGTTTACAAATCAAGAGTGTGAACTTTCATAGTTAACTAGGCCAGTGTGTAAAATATACTATTTTAGGCCCTTCAAAATGCTACCGGTGGGATTTGACGAATAAATAAATATATTTTAGTAAATCGGTAATGTTTTTAGCTGCATGGGGGAAGGGTGCGTTCTGACTTACTTTGGGGACGTGGAGAGGCTGCGGAGCGGGCGGGTCTTGTACTCTAACACCCCTGCGTACTTTGGGATTCCCATACGGGACCATGGCCTCCTCATCGCACTGCCTCGGGCTTGCATTTCTTTTATTCTGTTTTTCTTTTTGCGTTCTTGCGCAGTATGAGAAATACAATTTTCGCAGTTTCCCACGGCACGAGCTTATGCCCCTGGACTCGGCGTACCGACACGCTTTAGACCAGTACAGTGAGGAGAAGTGGCCCGAGAGCGTGGAGTTTCTTGAGATGAGTCTCCGGCTGTACCGGCTGCTCAGGGACAGCGAGGCCTTCTGTAACCTCAACTGCAGCACGGTGCGCCTCGACGACGAGACGCGCTTCAGAGACTTCCCCGAGCTGCACGCCTTCGGTAACGTGATGAAGCGAGCTCAGTGTCTGAAGCGATGCAAGCAGGGCTTACCTGCCTTCAGACAGACGCTCCCCAGCCGTGAAACCATCGAGGAGTTTGAGAAACGGGAACCCTACAAGTACCTGCAGTATGCTTACTTCAAAGTGAGTCTACTACTTTCTCTCATTACATCAACAATTATTTATAAAGCTAGTTTAAGGGTAAGTGAGAGCTTTGCAATACTTTAACATGGGAATAATAGGACTGCATGCAGATGGTTCACATTGAAAAACATGGTAGTACGATGGTTAATTTTTGCTCTTTTTCGTTGTGTAGATTGTATTAGATGGTAATACCATGGTACTAACCATGTACCATATATCAAAATACATGGTATTTCAAAGTAGCCTACTTCAAAGAATACTATCATGTGCTATGCATTGTACAAGTACATGTGGAAAAATCCATGATATTAACAAAATACCATGTCAAAAGAATAACATACTATGGTACATGGCAAAAAAAAAAATCAGTGGCTTTACCATTTTGGTAACATGATTTGTTTTAATATATTTATGTGTAGAGTTTTGGTTTGGAAATGTCTGACAAAATGGATTATTATGAATTATTCCAGAGCGATAATGTGGCCAAAGCTGTATCTGCAGCGTACACATTCCTCTTGAAGCATCCTGATGATGAGATGATGCAGAGGAACATGAACTATTACAAGAGTTTACCTGGAGCTGATGAACATATGAAAGACCTGGAGACCAAGTCATATGAGGTGAGACCTCATACACAAAACACTGAATAAAAGGAAATCAAATCCTTATGTTAATCTTCTTGTTAATGCAGCTTGAGAGCTGCTGCCATTAAAGCAAAAGGGGGTCAAACTAAATACTAAGAAATCCTGAAATTCATGTTAGTTTTCAAATTAAAATTTTCTTTCAGATATGCTGATAGTAATTCAATTCAATTCAATTCAATACATAACATAAGAACATCACTGTTCAAAAGTTTGGGGGCAGTATGATTAATAATTTTTTTGTTCAGCAAGTATGTATTAAATTGATCAAAGACATTTATAATTTTAACATATTTCTAGTTTAAATAAATACTGTTCTTTTGAACTACTCTTTGTCAAAGAATCTTGAGAAAAAATATTACGCAGCACAACTGTTTTCAACATTGATTATAATAAGAAATGTTTCTTGACCACCAAATCAACATATAAGAATGATTTCTGAAGGGTGTGATACTAAAGCTTTGCCATCACAGGAATGAATAAACATTTTAAAATCTATAAAATTACAAGCAGGCAATTTAAATTCTAAAAAAGTTTCACAATATTACTTATATTTACTGTAATTTAAATGAATGCAGCCTTGATGAGCACAAGAGACTCTCAAGACCCCAAACGTTTTAAGCAGTAGTGCATATATAATATTTATCTATAATAATATATGTCTACATTTGTGTAATCCAAGCTCAGGTAAATGTATACAACTGCAATACGTCTGTTGAATGTAATAAACAGTGTTGTAGTTTACAGTTACATATGGTTAATGCCGGTTCTTTTTATTCAGACGTTGTTCATTCGGGCTGTGCGGGCATACAATGGTGATAACTTCAGAACGTCAGTGTCAGATATGGAGCTGGCACTGAGAGACTTTTTCAAAGTGTATGATGAGTGCATCGCAGCGTCAGAGGGATCCAGACAGATCAAAGACTTCAAAGACTTTTACCCGTCCATTGCAGGTTGGCATATACCTGCTGCTCTTGTCATGTCTGCCTCTGAGATCCTTTGTAACTTTAGCTGAAACATAACATATCTGTTTTTGTCTTTAGATCATTACACAGAGGTTCTGGAGAGAAAGGTTCGCTGTGAAAGCGAGCTAACGCCGGTTGTAGGTGGATTTGTTGTTGAGAAATTTGTGGCAACCATGTACCACTACCTCCAGTTTGCTTATTATAAATGTAAGTCTAGAAAGTTCTCTGTTTACATAACTACTTACGTGAACCATGAATGTGAATAACTGACATATGAAACATACACTTCCATTCAAAAGTTTCTCTCCTTCATTCTCACTCAGTGAATGATCTGAAGAACGCTGTACCGTGTGTGGCCAGCTACATGCTCTTTGATCCCAGTGATGAGGTGATGAAGAATAATGTGGATTATTATCGGTACCACAGAGAAAAATTTGGCCTGACTGATGAGGATTTCTTCCCTAGAGCGGTAGGTGTCTCACATCATGGTAAATAATGAATAAATGCATTTATTTTCATTTAGATGGTTGATGTTGTACTTATAATGCATTCTCACATGACAGGAAGCAGTACGGTACCACAATCAGACAACGCTACAGCTGCAGATGCTAGAATTTGCCAAACAGAAGTTACTGTCAGATGATGAGGTGAGAGATGAGAGTGTTTGTGCATGGGTTATTTGGATGCTTGCTGAATATTCACAAACATGAAGGTGTTTTTCAAATATTCGGTGTAGTGCTGAATGCTTGCTGTGTGAGTTTTGGCCACTTGGGTGCGCACTATGCTTACTGATTTACTCTGAGCCGTTTACTGCGTCACATAAATGAAAGTGTTTATATGCTTATTTATTTACAGCGCAGTGTAATTTTAGTATCAACGATATACTGTTATTCTCTCTCTAACTCTTCCTCCAACCATTTTTGTCTTTCAGGGTGAAGTCTTAGAGTTTCTTGATGAATATCTTGATGCTGGGGATGAATAAGAAAATGATTTTATTTGCACTGAAATGAAAACATTGTGAAAATGACCATGACCATAAAGGTATTCTCCATACTGTACCATTTTTGTTCTTGTATTTATTTAGGCCGGGGTTGGTGATTGGAAGTGTTGATATCTTTTTACATCTGTACTAAAATGTGTACTTATATTTGCACATGTAAGTACAGATTATGCACCACAAGCCAAAAGATTATAATTTTGAATCTTAGTCCCTGTCAATTTACTGTATCTCAGAGAAAACAATGATGTGTTTTTATTTTGTTGGTTGGATTGTTTTAATAAGGAATGCTTTTCTATATTGAATACAACCCAAGCAATGTTGTTACCATGCGAAGATATCCAGGCAGAATTGAGCCCCAAGAACTGGTTAAACACTGAAAATGTACTTTTTGGCTTTTCTGACTTTCTGACAGATGTGGATGCTGACGTAATAAATAATATGGATGAAAATGCTTAAACTCACCACTTTTGTGCTGTGAAATACTGGCTAATTCATCAGTCATTTTCTATATCTGTATTGTTTCAATTCATTTTTGTTACCTCAAGTGTTACACTATCTGTACAATCCTCCTTCTGGTGGAGAATTTGTGTATTTGGCATCTCAGAAGGACTGGCTTACTTTAAGATCCAGAGCTTTGCCATTTTTTTGGTAATGCCAAGCTTCACACAATCTGTTTGGACCAAATGTTGGCACTAATATGTTGTTGTTGATAACTTCACAAATGTTCACTTGGCTATTATTCAAAATTAGTGTAAAATGGTGCTGCGTAAAAGAAATCAAACAAACTTGTCTATTTCAAAGGCTGAACCAGTATTGCCTGCCCTTAAAAGCAGTAAACATTCAGACTAAATATAATAGCAAAAGACTAAACACTGGACCTTAAGCAAAACACTCGAATTTTAAGAGTGTTAAACTCTTTACGGTCATTTTTTAATCCCGACTCCCTCCACATCTCTCGTTCCTCATCCCCCACCCCTTCTTTCCTTTTCTCTGTGGGTTTTTCCTACTATGGTGTGATAAACTGCACAGATACTCCATGTTCAAACACATTTAAACAAGTCTCTGTTCTCCCGCTGTGTGAGTATTTGTATGCAGGAGTGTTTCTGAGTGTTTCGTCTTTGTTTTGTGGTAAAAACGACAGCATAGACACAGAAAACATGTCCCTCTTTTGTGATACCAGGTTTGGCTCTGCTGCTCTTATACACACAGAGACACCTGGCAACGCTACGCAAATGTTTGCAGTCTTATTTTAGGAAGGAAATGTTTTTTTTTAAGCCTATTTAAGTAATGTTGACGCCAAGGAAGACTAAAGCGGCCATTTTCCCCCTAAAGTAATTTATTGGTTAAGGTTCCGTTAGTTTTTCACAGCTATGTTTAGTCAGATACCCTCATGTCACATCTAACTGACATTGTTACAGTGTAATGTTGATATTATCAAGCAGTTTTAGCTTCAAATGGAATTGAAATGATTACAGATTAATAAAACAAAGATTATGAAGTCTCACAGTTCCACATCACAATAAAAACACTTTACAGTTCAGAAAATAACTTTCAGAAGATATCAGAGCAAATAAAATAGTTCCAATGGCCACATTTACCTCAAAATAGCAAATTACCAATTTTATGGTAAGCAGTTCATGTGTTTATCCACTGTAGCTTTAAATATATCTACAGCAGCCAACTGGAACTGATTTCTTGATCTAGAAATGAGATTATTTTGTAAGTAAATGCAAGTGTTTTGGCTCTTGCATGATAAATTGCTTGTGATTTTCATCATTTGTAAGTATCTTTGGATAAAAGCATCCTCTAAATGGCTAATGTAAAATAAGACTAGCTTCTCAGCTAAATAGAGATGTCAGGGCTGGAAAACATATTAAAAGACAACAACAACAACAGCCAACAATCAAAAATACCCAAACAGTTAGATAATGTTAATACTGTGAGTCGATGACCCTGCAACATTCATGAAGTTTTACTTCACTTTTCTTCATTTATAATTCAATCAAACAATATAAAAATGCTACATTTGCTCTAACAACACCTAGAAATAAATGGCTTTACTACACTTAATTACCTATTATTAATATTATCTAAAAATAGCATACTATATGTTTGACCTCAGTATGACAATTGAACTAAAAAGTGATTCTAGACATATCTGATTTGTGTTTGTTTTAATTCACTAGTTCTAAAATCAAGTTTTTACATTTATAATACACGATATAAATATGCCTCATAAACGTCGCTGGAGGTGAAGAACGAACTGAATATCTTGTATAAGACATGGCCAAAAAGTTTGCAATGAACATCAATGAGATATTTGGGAAAATATATGTAGAAAATAGTCTGCTATGATATAACTTTTATAGCACTACATATATTTGAAAGAAACTGAAACTCAATAAGCTGTAAATGCGTTGAAAGCCAATCAGAATCTACCCTTAGTTCCTCTGAGAAGAATGTCTCACCTGTCTGTGAGTGTGAATCTTTCTGAGTCCTGAGCTCAACCCCAGGAAACTCACTTATTTATAAGAAAAAGGTTTGAAATGAATAAATTCTCATTATATTCTAAATTTAGGGATGAAAGCTATTTATTCTGCCTGCTCTAGGTCTATAAGAGCTGAAAGCCAATCAGAATTCACCCTCAGTTCCTCTGACCAGAATGTCTCACCTGTCTGCAAGCTAGAAACTGTCAATTGTGCACACAGTTCAACCACACTCTCTTTTGAACTGAATGCTCTCTTTCAAAACCAAAACAGGCTAAAGTCACAATGATTCTCTTACACACGCTTACTCACTAATGGACAAAGCTATAAACACGTACAAATCTGGACAGACGGGCACCACGTACACACATGCACCGACCCGCAGTCCGTCCAAAGCAAGAGAAGACATCAGATTCATGATCCATCAATTATCCACAATACAATGAAAATATAAAGAAAAAGAAAACATTGTAAAATAGAAATACTATCTAAACAAGCACTAAACAATCCAACCTTGTGCGATAAAGGAGTGTTAAACAGAGACACTCCTTGTGTTAGTGTGAAAGTCAGGGTTGTGTGGCATTCAGAATTAAATTAAGATTATTGTCCAATGCAGTTCTTGAATTTGAAGGAAATTTAAGTGAATTAAAAAATTAAAGAAATTAATTTAACTGTAATTTTACTACAAAATTAGAAAAGCAAAGTTTGTCAACTTTGCATGTTGGTTACAGAAAGCTTTGTTATCCTAGAAAGATATACGATAGAACGATAGATAGAACGATAGAACGATAGAACGATAGATAGATAGATAGATAGATAGATAGATAGATGATAGAACGATAGAACGATATATATAGATAGATAGATAGATAGATAGATAGATGATAGAACGATAGATAGATAGATAGAACGATATAGATAGATAGATAGATAGATAGATAGATGATAGAACGATAGATAGATAGATAGATAGATATAGATAGATAGATAGATAGATAGATAGATGATAGAACGATAGATAGATAGATAGATAGATATATACAGTAGATAGATAGATAGATAGATAGTGGACGTAGACTGTAATGTTCACACATAAATGGCTTTGTATGGATGACTGAGTAAGCTGTGTGGCTTTATGAGGATCTGTGTGACTTTCACACAGTCTGTTGTAATTCAATGCACTGCGTTTGCCTGTTAGTTCCATTGAGCTGGTAGTGAGAGCTCTTTTGTTGCCTCTTTTTATAACACCACACCCCCAAGACCACACCCATCACCGCTGCTACGATGCCAACGATAATGGCTGCGATCATGGGCCCACGGCCTGAACCGTGACAGGGGTCTTCTGCACAAGCACCCTCTCCAGCCCGCTCCTGTTGATCAAGGCTGTGATCTCCACCTCTTTCCATCACGCTCCGATTTTCAGGGTTTTCAGTTGGGACGTGACCAGGGATGTGCTCCAGCAAGTGGTCATCGAAGGTTTCCCATGGATCCTTGATGACGGGTGTTAGCATGCTGGTGATATAATCAGGTGGACCATCCAGATGTACCATCCCAGAAGGCGTGGATGTGTTCTCAGGGCCCAAGCCGCCTTGACTGGTGCTCACGTTTTCAGGAGCGGAAGCCGGTGTGTACGACATGGGCCGCTTGTGTACAGCAGTATCATCTGGACTGGGTGTAATCTGAGTAATGAAGGTGGTGGGCTTCACCTCCACGCCATTTGGACTGTCAGTAACACCATCAAACCCCAATGTTTTGGATCCATCAGAGTCTGTTTTCTCTGGTGTGTACGTTTCTTTCACCATTTCATCTTCTGAAAGTCCTTCAATTGTTTCCTCATAAGGTGTTACAACAGACTCTTCCTTTTCAAGTCTGATTGTCCCTTTACCGAGCTCCTCCTCGTCTCCTTTCATGTGGATTGTGTCCTCAGGAGTTTTTATTTCTCCATCTTCGTCCTCCTCAGGGTTGTCAATCAAACCCCCGGTCTCTTCTTCCACTGGGTTTTTGGTTACATCCTCAAACACCTCAACTTCCGAGTGGCCAGGCAAGGTCTCTGTTTCTGACTCTGCACCTTGTTCTGGCCCTGCCTCCCCTGTGGACTCACCTCCAGCTTTATCTTCATCCTGAGTAACAGGGTATCCATCTAGCCAGGACTCGTCTGAGCCGCCGGCACTGGGACTGGTAGGTTCATCGGTGGGAGGATCTGTCGTATAGTCACTTTCCTCTGCGATAATGTCAGGACCAGACTGGCTGTTGGTTGTTTTGACCGTCATGTGACTCTCATCTTCAGTGGGGTTTTTAACAGAGGAGAAATCAGTGGAGATACCCGGCTGCTCCTTCTCTTCCTGGAAGGCCTCTGAAGGGAACCAGAACATGTGCTTCTGACTGAGTTGAGACACTGGAGGTTCAGAGACTGATATAGTTGAATCTCCATCATTCTCCTTCTCCTCCTCAGACATGACTGTCCGCTCAGGCTCTGGCTCAGGCTCAGGAGAGGATTCTTCTACTTCATGAACAGTGGACTGCGTTCCTCCTGGATTCAAAGAAATATGATGCTCCTCCCTCGGATTCTCAAGGAGATGGCCATCTGTGAACTTATCTTCATAGTCGATGTGGCCTTCAGAATCATCTGCAACAAATAAAACATATTGAAGACTACGCAGCTACACCCAAAAGCCAAATAAACCCTTTGAACCTCAAGAATTATGCATCTTGGAGCCTCTGTCTCATATTCAGCATGGCTCCTTTTATTTTTAAATCGAATCATTGTGTTCGCAGCTCACCTTTCACGCAATGCTGCACCAGGCCATACCATTCTCCACAACTGTCGCAAAGCAGGCTGAAGCCCATATCTCCATTGGGAAGTTTGTATCCTGGGTCACAGCTATACAGAAGTTCATCCCCGAGGTCCAGACCAGTTTTCCCCTGCAGATGTGAGTGTGGGAATGACGGTGGCTGCCCACATGGATCATCTGGTGGATGAAAGGGAAGTGGAACAAGTTCAGTCATGAAGGAGAAGAGTTTGTCATAAATTATAAAAGAAAAAGTGCATAAAGTGAAAAGGATAAATTACATGTAAAGTCTGTTTCACACTGCACACTTGCTCACATTGTGACAGCATTTCTGCAACTGCAGATAGCTACAGAAAAGAAAAGTAATTTCTGGGGTAATATAATGAAAAATCCTTTTATAATCCAGTCATAAATGATATCATAGTTATAGGATGTTTGGCTGGTGAGAATCTTTACCAACCTGATGGTAGTGAAATATAATCTACATGAATTTACGAGAAGCACGGCAATTACTCCAAATCCCAAACTAGCCATAAACTCCTTCAAGGAACACTCCACTGTTTTTGAAAATAGGCTCATTTTCCAACTCCCCTAGAGTTAAACAGTTGAGTTTTACCGTTTTCGAAT
>NW_015645538.1:519543-584780 GCF_001515625.1 Sinocyclocheilus rhinocerous
GATAGAACGATAGATAGATAGATAGAACGATATAGATAGATAGATAGATAGATAGATAGATGATAGAACGATAGATAGATAGATAGAACGATATAGATAGATAGATAGATAGATAGATAGATGATAGAACGATAGATAGATAGATAGATAGATATATACAGTAGATAGATAGATAGATAGATAGTGGACGTAGACTGTAATGTTCACACATAAATGGCTTTGTATGGATGACTGAGTAAGCTGTGTGGCTTTATGAGGATCTGTGTGACTTTCACACAGTCTGTTGTAATTCAATGCACTGCGTTTGCCTGTTAGTTCCATTGAGCTGGTAGTGAGAGCTCTTTTGTTGCCTCTTTTTATAACACCACACCCCCAAGACCACACCCATCACCGCTGCTACGATGCCAACGATAATGGCTGCGATCATGGGCCCACGGCCTGAACCGTGACAGGGGTCTTCTGCACAAGCACCCTCTCCAGCCCGCTCCTGTTGATCAAGGCTGTGATCTCCACCTCTTTCCATCACGCTCCGATTTTCAGGGTTTTCAGTTGGGACGTGACCAGGGATGTGCTCCAGCAAGTGGTCATCGAAGGTTTCCCATGGATCCTTGATGACGGGTGTTAGCATGCTGGTGATATAATCAGGTGGACCATCCAGATGTACCATCCCAGAAGGCGTGGATGTGTTCTCAGGGCCCAAGCCGCCTTGACTGGTGCTCACGTTTTCAGGAGCGGAAGCCGGTGTGTACGACATGGGCCGCTTGTGTACAGCAGTATCATCTGGACTGGGTGTAATCTGAGTAATGAAGGTGGTGGGCTTCACCTCCACGCCATTTGGACTGTCAGTAACACCATCAAACCCCAATGTTTTGGATCCATCAGAGTCTGTTTTCTCTGGTGTGTACGTTTCTTTCACCATTTCATCTTCTGAAAGTCCTTCAATTGTTTCCTCATAAGGTGTTACAACAGACTCTTCCTTTTCAAGTCTGATTGTCCCTTTACCGAGCTCCTCCTCGTCTCCTTTCATGTGGATTGTGTCCTCAGGAGTTTTTATTTCTCCATCTTCGTCCTCCTCAGGGTTGTCAATCAAACCCCCGGTCTCTTCTTCCACTGGGTTTTTGGTTACATCCTCAAACACCTCAACTTCCGAGTGGCCAGGCAAGGTCTCTGTTTCTGACTCTGCACCTTGTTCTGGCCCTGCCTCCCCTGTGGACTCACCTCCAGCTTTATCTTCATCCTGAGTAACAGGGTATCCATCTAGCCAGGACTCGTCTGAGCCGCCGGCACTGGGACTGGTAGGTTCATCGGTGGGAGGATCTGTCGTATAGTCACTTTCCTCTGCGATAATGTCAGGACCAGACTGGCTGTTGGTTGTTTTGACCGTCATGTGACTCTCATCTTCATTGGGGTTTTTAACAGAGGAGAAATCAGTGGAGATACCCGGCTGCTCCTTCTCTTCCTGGAAGGCCTCTGAAGGGAACCAGAACATGTGCTTCTGACTGAGTTGAGACACTGGAGGTTCAGAGACTGATATAGTTGAATCTCCATCATTCTCCTTCTCCTCCTCAGACATGACTGTCCGCTCAGGCTCTGGCTCAGGCTCAGGAGAGGATTCTTCTACTTCATGAACAGTGGACTGCGTTCCTCCTGGATTCAAAGAAATATGATGCTCCTCCCTCGGATTCTCAAGGAGATGGCCATCTGTGAACTTATCTTCATAGTCGATGTGGCCTTCAGAATCATCTGCAACAAATAAAACATATTGAAGACTACGCAGCTACACCCAAAAGCCAAATAAACCCTTTGAACCTCAAGAATTATGCATCTTGGAGCCTCTGTCTCATATTCAGCATGGCTCCTTTTATTTTTAAATCGAATCATTGTGTTCGCAGCTCACCTTTCACGCAATGCTGCACCAGGCCATACCATTCTCCACAACTGTCGCAAAGCAGGCTGAAGCCCATATCTCCATTGGGAAGTTTGTATCCTGGGTCACAGCTATACAGAAGTTCATCCCCGAGGTCCAGACCAGTTTTCCCCTGCAGATGTGAGTGTGGGAATGAAGGTGGCTGCCCACATGGAGCATCTGATGGATGAAAGGTGAAGAGCGTGTCATAAATTATAAAAGAAACATTTCATAAAGTGAAAAGGTTCAATTACATGTAAAGCCAGTTTCACTCTGCACACTGTCAGACTCACATTGTGACAGCATTCTGTAGAGACAGCTATAGAAAAGAAAAGTAATTTCTGGAGTAATATATTGAATAATCCCTTTATTAACATCATAAATTATAAAAGGGTTATAGGAGGTTGGCTGCTGAGAATCTTTACCAATGTGATGGTAGTGAAAGATAAATATACTAAAATGTTTTTGAAATACATTTATACTACAAATACATTTACATATATATGTGCTTAATAAAAATACCCTGCAGTTGTACATTTAGTATACTACTCTGGTATACTTAAAGTTTGCTAAATTGGAACAACAAATTTTATACTTAATGCACTTTAATTGTGCAGAAGTAGTGCTGAACTAAAGATATACTGAAGTATTTGATTGTGCTAAAGTGGAACTATTATATACTTTGGGTACACTTTAAATATCTTCCATTAAAGACTGATATTATTCAAAGATCATACAATCCTCATCAATAATGACATTAAAACATTAAATTTTAGGCTTAATATTAAGAAATATGCATTGTGCACAAAGTAGTACTCCATATAAAGTTTAATTATAATTTTGATATCAGTAAGTCTCAAGTCATATGTCAGGAAATATGCTAATAGATTTGAACTATACTAGCGAGAGGCAGTAGTTAAATCAAGTTTTTTTCAGCTCAGGCTCCTTGCTAAGGTGAAGGGTTTTTTAACTTGTGCTGAGTTCGAGAGAGCTATACGTGCTTTTATCTCATCTCGACTAGACTACTGCAATTCAATTTATATTGGTATTAACCAATCATGAATCGCCTGCAAACAGTACAAAATGCAGCTGCTAGACTTTTGACTGGCACTCGCAATTACGAGCATATTACCCCTGTCCTACTCTCTTTGCACTAGCTGCCAGTCCATTTTAAAACAGAGTTTAAAATTTTACTTTTTGTTTTTAAGGTTTTAAATGGACTGGCACCTTCGTATCTTTCTGACCTTTTGAGTTTAAGTGGAACTATTATATACTTTGGGTACACTTTAAATATCTTCCATTAAAGACTGATATTATTCAAAGATCATACAATCCTCATCAATAATGACATTAAAACATTAAATTTTAGGCTTAATATTAAGAAATATGCATTGTGCACAAAGTAGTACTCCATATAAAGTTTAATTATAATTTTGATATCAGTAAGTCTCAAGTCATATGTCAGGAAATATGCTAATAGATTTGAACTATACTAGCGAGAGGCAGTAGTTAAATCAAGTTTTTTTCAGCTCAGGCTCCTTGCTAAGGTGAAGGGTTTTTTAACTTGTGCTGAGTTCGAGAGAGCTATACGTGCTTTTATCTCATCTCGACTAGACTACTGCAATTCAATTTATATTGGTATTAACCAATCATGAATCGCCTACAAACAGTACAAAATGCAGCTGCTAGACTTTTGACTGGCACTCGCAATTACGAGCATATTACCCCTGTCCTACTCTCTTTGCACTAGCTGCCAGTCCATTTTAAAACAGAGTTTAAAATTTTACTTTTTGTTTTTAAGGTTTTAAATGGACTGGCACCTTCGTATCTTTCTGACCTTTTGAGTTTACACAGTCCAGCTAGATGTCTAAGGTCATCGAATCAGAATCTCTTATTGGTCCCTAGATCTAGGTTGAAGAAAAAAGGTAACCGGGCTTTTGCCATAGCCGGCCCTAAACTGTGGAACAGCCTTCCAATCTCTATTAGAACAATTGCAACAGAATCCCTTTTTAAAACAAGGCTTAAAGCCTACCTCTTTGAGAAGGCTTTTAGTGTATGAGCCAACAGGAGTTTATTATTTCAAATTATTATTTGTTTGTCGTGTCTTACCATTTTATGTATTTTGATTCCTTTTAAACTATATTGTTCAGCACAATGGTCAACCATTGTTGTTTTATTGTGCTTTATAAATAAAATAAATGAAATGAAATGAAATATACTTAGTATGAAATAAATTGATTTTTTACTAGGAGAAATATAATTAACATGAAGATGGGAAGCACATTTACATCCAAATGGCAATTACTCCAAATCCCAAGCTATAAACTAAATAGTTGAAATAGTCTGGATTTTACCTTTATTTGTTTATTTTTTATTTAATGAAAGGAGTCCCTCACAAGATCATCATATTTGGGGGTCCTTGACATAAAAAGTTTAGAAACTCCTCTGTGTTGGCACTGAAACTAACACACATGCTTTTGCTCTTCTGTTTTCACATGCGGTATGAAACAGGCCAAAGTCTTTAGGTATGTGTTACATGAAATAGTCCCTCATGATCCCTCATAAGTGAAAAAACACAGTCCCCTTCTCCAGTTTCTTATTTGTTTGTCGTGTCTTACCATTTTATGTATTTTGATTCCTTTTAAACTATATTGTTCAGCACAATGGTCAACCATTGTTGTTTTATTGTGCTTTATAAATAAAATAAATGAAATGAAATGAAATATACTTAGTATGAAATAAATTGATTTTTTACTAGGGGAAATATAATTAACATGAAGATGGGAAGCACATTTACATCCAAATGGCAATTACTCCAAATCCCAAGCTATAAACTAAATAGTTGAAATAGTCTGGATTTTACCTTTATTTGTTTATTTTTTATTTAATGAAAGGAGTCCCTCACAAGATCATCATATTTGGGGGTCCTTGACATAAAAAGTTTAGAAACTCCTCTGTGTTGGCACTGAAACTAACACACATGCTTTTGCTCTTCTGTTTTCACATGCGGTATGAAACAGGCCAAAGTCTTTAGGTATGTGTTACATGAAATAGTCATTATTTGTTTGTCGTGTCTTACCATTTTATGTATTTTGATTCCTTTTAAACTATATTGTTCAGCACAATGGTCAACCATTGTTGTTTTATTGTGCTTTATAAATAAAATAAATTAAATTGAAATGAAATATACTTAGTATGAAATAAATTGATTTTTTACTAGGAGAAATATAATTAACATGAAGATGGGAAGCACATTTACATCCAAATGGCAATTACTCCAAATCCCATTACGAGCATATTACCCCTGTCCTACTCTCTTTGCACTAGCTGCCAGTCCATTTTAAAACAGAGTTTAAAATTTTACTTTTTGTTTTTAAGGTTTTAAATGGACTGGCACCTTCGTATCTTTCTGACCTTTTGAGTTTACACAGTCCAGCTAGATGTCTAAGGTCATCGAATCAGAAACTTTTATTGGTTCCTAGATCTAGGCTGAAGAGAAAAGGTGACCGGGCTTTTGCCATAGCCGGCCCTAAATTGTGGAACAGCCTTCCAATCTCTATTAGAACAATTGCAACAGAATCCCTTTTTAAAACAAGGCTTAAAGCCTACCTCTTTGAGAAGGCATTTAGTGTATGAGCCAACAGGAGTTTATTATTTCAAATTATTATTTGTTTGTCGTGTCTTACCATTTTATGTATTTTGATTCCTTTTAAACTATATTGTTCAGCACAATGGTCAACCATTGTTGTTTTATTGTGCTTTATAAATAAAATAAATGAAATGAAATGAAATATACTTAGTATGAAATAAATTGATTTTTTACTAGGAGAAATATAATTAACATGAAGATGGGAAGCACATTTACATCCAAATGGCAATTACTCCAAATCCCAAGCTATAAACTAAATAGTTGAAATAGTCTGGATTTTACCTTTATTTGTTTATTTTTTATTTAATGAAAGGAGTCCCTCACAAGATCATCATATTTGGGGGTCCTTGACATAAAAAGTTTAGAAACTCCTCTGTGTTGGCACTGAAACTAACACACATGCTTTTGCTCTTCTGTTTTCACATGCGGTATGAAACAGGCCAAAGTCTTTAGGTATGTGTTACATGAAATAGTCCCTCATGATCCCTCATAAGTGAAAAAACACAGTCCCCTTCTCCAGTTTCAGTGATTTAAAACTGACCGCTATCTTTCACGCAGAACACGCCCAGTCTCTCAGTGTCCGCAGTTAAATTCTCCAACTGCACATCAACTGGCCTCAAACTCCCCGGGACGCCGCTGCACACTGTAGTCCTGAAAGTAAATTAGAGGAATTCTTTCTCAATTTTTTTTGTCTTTTCCATTATAAAGGCAACAGACATGATGTCACTGTTAAATTCTGCTTACATAGTCAGCTCATGTACTATTTCAACACACACACTTTATGCAGTATATCCCCATCACATTGCTATGTCTCCAGTGTTTGTATAAATTTACATAGCAGGTCTCTTTTCTGTCGTGCGTGCGTATGTTTTTAAAGCTTGTGTCGGCCAGTACCACTCTCTGATTGTGTGTCTGTTAGAACAAAAATGCGAGAGTGATTAAAATATGCAATAAGCCACAAGAAACTCATAATATTTGGGGTCTTTGGCATTAAAAATCTGGAAAACCCTGCATTACAGTGATTTTACCACGCGGCGTTTGTAGACAACGCAAAACAGAGTGTCTTAAAACCCTATAATAGTGATCAACAATTAATCAACATTTAGAAAAACATTTAATCATTAAACAGTTGAACAAATAAAAAGTATTATTAATCACCAGAATAAATAGCTCTTCCACCAAGTGATTTTGTTCATTATTTTAACTGTAGGATGTTCGCAGTTTCCAAGCAATATAGCAATGTGCTGCATTAAAATAGAATGTGACGTTTGCATTTATAGTCATTTTACAATGGCTTCAAACAGAACTATCAATTATTTAAAACTTGACTTCAAGAAGTCAGTCAAGGTTTCTGAATATACTGTGCATGACTATAACCAAGAATGTCTGTCTGTTTCACCCCAAATCTTTTAGAGACATTCCTCCAAATGTTTGTGAGGGAAGTACATTGCTTACCTCACCTTTTAACACTCAGCTGTGAGGTCTTAATCAGAATTATGAGCATGTGGGTATGTCTGAGTGGGTGCAGAGGGGGGCTCAAACCACAACCAGACTGCTTGAGTCCTTACCAGACCGGACTCTCCTGGGACAGTGTTAAGTTACTAGGAAACACCCATGTCAAAGTTTAGTTATTAAGGCTCAGCTGCACTGAGGTAGATTGTAGATTTTCACGTGTATGTCATTTATGTGCAATTTATGTGTCACGACCAAGAAATCCATGTGTAATCTATAGGTTGTTCTGAAGGGAAGGCCACTCCTTTTGGCAAAACTTGCAGATGCAAGTGATATTCAACAAAGGCCTCAGACATTCACAAATTCATACTTGATAACAACAGAATGCTTTGAATTTTGTATTCCAGACTTATTAGAAAGAAGTGTACAGCTTAGAACAAACAATACTGAAGTAAGCTTATTTTTCTTACCCCATTGCTTTTTTCTTGTAAGCATAAATGTAAGTGAATATATATAATTGTTCAAAAGTTTAGGTTCAGTAATACTAACTAATCAGTAAGCAAGGATGATCAAAAGTGACAGTAAGGACAACATTTCTACATTACAAATATGCTGTTCTTTTGAATTTTCTATGCATCAAAAAAAAAAAAAACCTGAAAAAAATGTGCCAAGGTTTCCAATTAAGGAATTAATTACTTTTGTTGATAATAATTCAAATATTTATTGATCATCAAATCAGCATATTAGAATGATTTCTAAAGGACCATGAGACACTGAAGACTGGAGTAATGATGCTGAAAATTCAAATTTCCAATCACAGGAATAAATTACATTTTAAAATATATTCAAATAGAACATAAAATTAAATATATTTAAATTGTAATAATATTTCACAATATCACAATTTTACTGTATTTTAATATGCAGCCTTGATTTTGAACATAAACCTAATATATGTACCAAATTGTAAATTATGTGTATTACAATAAAATGTAATACCTACTATATTTTATACAGTAAATATTATTATATATTATTATAATATATATTATTTATTACTATATAAAAATATAATGTTTTGCCATTTGGTTTGATATTTTGTTATCCAAGTCAATGCAATTCATATTTTATGTATTTCTTTACTAATACTTTTAGGGCCCACTATATATATTTCATTTGAAAAAGAAAGAGTCGTTTTGGGCCACATTTTCGATGTGATAATTATTTTGGGATTTGTGCGTAGTGGTAAAGTAATACACCTCAGCAATGGAGCAGCACAGAAAATGAACACACGGAAGGTGCTGATGTGTTCCCTCACAGCAGCTCAGGTCCATTTCTCTCAGGCCCTGAGGTGTAAATAGGAATGTTCTGGCTGAATTCACAGGTAGGATTCTCTCTGTCTTGCAATCACACACAAAAACACAGATATACGCAAGCAAGCTAGCTCATTATTGTGCCTCAAAAAAGCACAATGCCCGTTCAACAAAACAACACTTTGATTGACAGCATCATATTCTTCAGGTAATTAATGTTCTTACCCAACACTCGGTCCGGCGAGCCAACCACGCGAGCAGGCTGAGAAGGCACATTCCAACACTGCATGATGCAGGTGGGCCCCGGATGCCACCTGGGCCCCTTGGGCCATACAGGCATGTGTTGCTGCCTCGAACCCTTTCTCCTGTCCACCTTTTGGAAAACTCTCCAACTCCAGTAAAAACACACGTCCTAATGGAGAGACTGGTAAAAAATAAACCAGTGTTACTCCTAGAATGCACATTTTGCATTACATTAGTGAGAATACATTACCTCAAACAGGGGAAATGAGAAGGACATCAAGAAATTAGGAGAATGCAATGAATTACAGCATCAAAGAGCTTTGTATGGCTAAAGGCAATTTTTAACAGCAGGATATTACCTGAATAGGGTCGAGTGAGGGCGGTTACTGTATAAAGTGTATTTAGCAGTGTTTTGGCAGTGTGAAGGTGTAAAGCTATACCAAATGAGGGTTAAAAAACAGAGATAAACAGTAAATATAAAGACAAACAGAAATCAGGTTCAAAATGAATCGTCATATACTCTTAAAAATAAAAATAAAGGTTCTTTATCAGCATTTATGGTTCCATGTAGAACTGTTCAACTGCACAAAAAGCTGATTATGGTCAAAAATGTTTCTTTAGATTATTTAAAAGTTTCGCCTTTGGCATTGTTGCAAAAAACAAAACAAAAAAAGGGTACAAACATAAATCCATTTTTATCACAAGCCCCACCCTGACAGACTATACTGTACACACATACAATATAAACACACATCAGACAGCATCCTATCAAATCTTACACAAGGAAGCTCCTTAATAACATCATTAGTTTGTCACAGTCTCACACAGAGGAAATAAAATAGCAGCTTCAGTGAGTCAATTCCTATGTAAACCATCTGAAATTGAGCTAATTATAGATCAAAATTAAACCGAGGTTACATGCACATCACCAAACATGAGGGTACAAACATAAATCCATTTTTATCACAAGCCCCACCCTGACAGACTATATTGTACACACATACAATATAAACACACATCAGACAGCATCCTATCAAATCTTACACAAGGCAGCTCCTTAATAACATCATTAGTTTGTCACAGTCTCACACAGAGGAAATAAAATAGCAGCTTCAGTGAGTCAATTCCTATGTAAACCATCTGAAATTGAGCTAATTATAGATCAAAATTAAACCGAGGTTACATGCACATCACCAAACATGCAGCATTTCCCCCCTCATAATAGAATAATGTCTCATGCCTCCATGTCTAATAAATACACATCAGTTAACATCATCATTTGGGATCAATTTGAATTGGAACAGATAAAGTTAGCAGGTTGGTGTCAGTGAGGTAAATCCAGACTGAGTCATGTTCAGAAGTCTGACTAATCAAGCAGACCCACCACAAACAACCCGTCATCTATCAATCGTTTGTTACAAATTCATTAGTGTCATATTGATGAGTCTGTTATGCTGATGTGAAGATATCAGGGGTTTGTGGTGGATGAACATGAAATTCATTAAGTGAATTAGATCTTTAGGTAAAGGATTTTGACTCCACTAACAACTAAAAAGGAATGTATGACAGCAAACATGTATAGACTACAGTACATGTGTGAGAAAGGCCAGTTAAACATACTTTAACATACTTCAACATACAATACTAAGAGCCTCTAAGACTCTAAAACTATGAGATAAAAATAGGGTAGATGCTTTATGTTGTGTTTGGATTGCAGTCAATTTTTTTTTTAATAATTAAAAAAGCCTACAACAACAGACCAAAAACACATAAGCCATATTTTTTTCTAACATTAGTCATGAATAAGTTTTATTTCATTTGACTTGAACTAAACAGTTCATTAAAAATATGAGAATATGTGGTTTTTCATAAAAATCATACTGACACACAGTGAAACATCTAAAGGGGTCCTATCAGTTGTATAGTTTTCTTGTCACATGACAACAAAATAGCTTCTTTCATGTTGGATAGGCCAGACTGACTTTGAATTTGGCTGACAAAATTATTTTAAATATTAATATTTTACAACAACAACAACAAAAGATTCATTTGATAAATAATACTTATTACAGACTATCATTTTCTCTTTTTTCTCAAGAATTTCAGTCTTTGAATGAGCCTCCAGACACCATCTAGACTTTTTTTTAACTTTAAGTTGCATAAGAAAATTATTAAAACAAATTGAATATATTCAAGTCACTCTATAAACTGATTTTTAAAGTATTTTTAAATAACTTAATAGAATGAACAAAGATGGATCACTGACCCATGCATTTATATATATTTATACATTATATATATATATTTAAAAAGTGAAACTTATTTTATTTCAGATTTTCTCATTTTCATTTAGTTTAACTTGATGTACCAAAATAACTCAAAATTCAAGCTGTATTAAAATGTAATACAATTTTAATATAGACATTAAAAGAAACTAGAAATGACAAAAAAAAATTTTTTTTATAAAATTACTTAAAAAAGAATATACAACTATACACACACACACAAAGATTTATAACCACACACAATCCAAACAACTTTCTAATCTTTTGGAAGCTGGACACACGCATGCGTCCATTCATCACCTCGCGTAAATGTGTATTGCAGCGCGTGAAACAAATGACCGCAACCAGATCATCAAGAGAAACCCACCGTCCGCGCGCGTCAGGCAAGCCAAGCATCCCAGCAGCGGCAGGAGCGCGAGCTCTCGGTGACAGGCTCGCCCCATAATGAAACAGTGTTTCTGAAAACTTTTCCAAATCTGCCAGGAAAGGTGAAAAATCCCAATTGAATTGCGCTCTCCAAACGGACAGGTCCGATGATTCCGGTAGCCGAGAGAAAAGAACTAATAGGCGCAGTGACAGAGGTGCAAGGGGAGGTTTATCTGACCAAGAGGTACATTACCGAGCTGCTCGTGCGCTCGTGCGAAAACTCGCACGGCGTTGTCAGTAAATACGTCATGACTCAGAACCTGTGCAGTACCGCATGAGACCAGATGCTCCAAGCACTGGGATTGTTCCAGTGCCGTGGGGAGTCCGGCTCATAATGGTTTGTGCCTCCCTGGTACAGAGGAAAGTTTGCCACCGTGTAATGTGTTTTTTTTTTCTTTTTTAGGACCGGACCCTTAATTTTGGTGAGTCTTTGTCACCATAGCGCTCTTGGCTGCATGTCAAGTTCAGAACGAGGAGGACAAAACCAACTGTGTCTGTGTCCCAAATTCTTGGGGCCAACCTCAGGACACAGTAACTTTGATGAAGCTGCCCAATATGTGACGCGAAAGCATAATGGGTGTCTTGGCCCACTACAACCACCCACAAACACACACTCCCACTCACATTCATTTAATTGTAAAGGCTTTTATGTGTACGCCTGTGCTGGAGAAAGAGATAGTGAGAGTGAATTAGCAAGTATGTTTGTTTTTTAGTGAGTAAGTGGCAGGATTGTGGCCAGCGCAGGCTGAGTGTGTCTGAACAGCTTCTAATGTTATTTACTTCAATAACAGAGCTATGTGTGATCCTAAATTCCTTACCTTATTATTTAGTCAAGGTATTAGCCAAACAATTACAGCTTAAAGCCGGCACACACATAGTGCTAGAACTTTTGTGAATGTACATAAATTTGAACTACACTGACTTTTTATCACTTTGCAATGGAAATGCTACTTTTCAATGTTCTCTGAACATTTTGAAACCTGTAGTAATGAACATCCAACTAAAATGTTTCAGAAAAACATTCCATTAATGATGTATAATAACATAATAATTTGTGCTAACGTTTTGAGAACGTTATTAAAGACCAGATAACTTTAAATAAACGTTAATTTAATGCTACTGGAATAATGTTTGTTCTTAACTTTGAAAGAACCTTGCCCAGAATGTTAGCCAAAATTCTGAGAATGTCTCCTGTTAGCTGGGGCTTTTTGGTCAAATTATACACTTCTTATTTTTATATCAATCCGTTCTATTTCTGACATTCATTTGTTGACAAAACATTCTTTTCATAGTCTTCTGGCTCATTCACACAGTCTTTGGCAAACTGGTAGCTTGGCTTCCATCTTGTTGTCCTGCCATGCACACCATTCTTGTTCAGTCCCTGATGGTGGCCTCCTGGACAACCTTAGCCAATGCAAGAGAGGCCTGTAGATGCTGATATTACTCTGGGGTTCTTTGGAACCTTCTGGAATCTTGCTCTTGGAGTGATTTTTGTTGGATGTCACTCCTAGTTAGAGTAACAGCTATGTTAAAGTTCCTCCCTTCTTCCATTTTTAAAGACCAAACTCCTTAGTTCTGTAACCTTTTCCAGCCTCAAACTGATGCAGAAATAACGAGTTTTTAGCAAGACCATATGTACACAAACTGCATCTCTTGCCGGGAAGTACCTACAGTCCTACTAAACGTGATAGCTGAATAATGACTAACTGGGAGATACTTAAAGACTGTTCAATAGCTGAATAATTACTAATGGGAAAATAATCAAGCGCCGTTCACAGACTGAAAAATCATGAAAGATCAAGTCACCTGCAGTGCGGCTCTCTTTCGCCCTCTGCTGTTGACCAGGAATACTGCATTGCAAAAACACTGTCTATTCATATACAGAAATTAGCATTTTATGACATTCAGACTGTGTCTGATTTTTCAGGGCTGTAAAAAATAAAAACCCCCAAAAAAACCCATTTTTTTTGAGAGAGATTTTGTACCTTACTGAAGTATTACTGAATTTAGTTGCATTTCCCAGATATAGCCTAATAATACACAGCTTTTCTATTTAATTTAGACTTCCAAAGTACATAGTAAATTTTTTGCATGTCATCATGCCATGGCATTGCTGAAGACAGACAAACTTGTGTAAACAGACAGCAATAATTTTATGACAATTCAACTACCAATCAGCAATAAAGCTGTATTTAACAGTCTCAGCTAATTGGTTTCAGGATACTGGTTACAGTTTAACATTTGATGATGTTAATAGAGACTTTCAAAACAAGGACATTTAAATGAAATAAAAATACGTAAATATAGTTTAATGTGGAAATGTTTTACTTGTCTGTGTTGGTTAGATGCTTTGAAACTAAAGCGAATACAATTATGACACAGTGTCCATATTTTCACATAAGCATGAATGCACATCTGCTCTGCTAACATTGAGACATTGTGCCAAAATATAGTCGATGACATTTAATTCTGTATGAATAAAGTGTCACTTTTCACTTCCCTACACTTCCATTTGTGTGTTAACCACGACACACCTATGCAACCTCATACATCATTACCAAAACAAACCCACCACGCGTGTTTTTCCCGCAAAAGTGACGTCAGGGCAGCCACTAGTTTGAACCCCTGGAGCGCACGAGCGCGTTCTCAACTCCAGTGCTATTCTTTAAGCTTATTTGCCAGACAGCCCTGGCATTTTATTGGCGTCGTTTAAAGATTAAGCAGCACTCACTTCAGGCAGGAATTTGCGCTCGAGCGGAAATGTAGTCAGAGAGGCAGCTCGGGAGGCGGAAGTGAGGTTAGAGCAGCAGTCTGCTCCGTCCATATTATTATTGTTATTTTGGCTGTGTGATGGTTCACGGACGGCGGCCAGCCCGGGATTTCTCCGGTTACCAGCGCAGACACGAACGGCTAGCAAGCCACACGTTACAGCTGCGCGTCTGTCTCACTATAGTTTGATCGCCAGCGTTGACAAAACGCGCAAACGTCGCTGTGCGCAGCGCTCGCCGAGGACTGTCTTTATTATTGACACTGCAACAGACATGAACGGCATCACCAAGGGCAGATTTGAGGTAACTCATATCGAGCGAACTGTGATATTTTGCCCGAGGAAATGAAAACGGGCGGTGGCAGGCTGTCTGAGCGATGACAGTGTGTTTAAGCGTCTGTTTGTGTTGGTGGGCGCGCGCTCGTGAGCGAGTGACTGCGTGCGTGCGTGTCTGCAAGGGTACTGTGTGTGTGTTTTGGACCGAGCAGGGCTCTATTTTTACGTGCCGTGTTTAGGCTTTTGTTCGTCAAGGGTAATCCCGTCCTAACACAACGGCACCAGCTGACCGTGTCAGCAACGGGCGCTGCGCCTGAATCCGTTTAACGTTAGAGTTGGCTGGTGTTCTTGGAGTTTAGATCAAGCTGATTGACTTGCTGACGTGCCCTGAATGCGAGGTCTTGAGAAGATGTCACAAAGCAGCAGTTATCTAAGACACTCGCTGATGCTATTTGTCCTTCTTGTGCAAGTGTTATGGGTGAAGTTGCACCAGGCCGAGGCGTGTCTGAACCAGCTTTGAGCATATTGATTGTGCATGAGCATAACTGATGCTGTATGAGCTTTATTATGTAATTCATCTGTGTCATGTCGTATTGTCCAGGTGTTCTCAAACAGTGATGAGGCCCTAATCAACAAAAAACTTCCCAAAGAGCTTCTGCTCAGGTGAGCCCATCAGAATTAATGACTCTTATTGCAATAGATGGCAGATTACGTTGTAATAAATTTTGTGAATATCTATCTGCATGTCTGTCTCTGTATCTATCTATCTGTCTGTCTGTCTGACTATCTTCCTATCTATTTGTTGGTCTGTCTATCATTCTATCATTCCATCTATCGTTCTGTCTGTATGTCTAACTTGCATGTCTGTCTGTGTCTGTATGTCTACCTGAATGTTTTCAGTTTTCAAATTAAAATAGCTTTATTAGCCTGACATACTTCTGTATGTACTGTCAAAACATTACAGAAAGTGAGCAGAGAGGAAAAAAACAGAATAATAAACAAAAATAAACAAGTAATCAAAAATCTGTTTTTATTTCAGGATTTTCTCTTTCCTGGATGTAGTTACATTGTGTAGGTGTGCCCAAGTATCAAAGGTATGTTCAATTGCTTGTTTAGTTAAAATTAAACGAAACTGTCTAGTAAAATAGTTTTCTAACAATACTTCTTCCTTTTCTCTGTGGATAAACAGGCGTGGAATGTTCTTGCATTAGATGGAAGTAACTGGCAGAAGATTGATCTTTTCAACTTTCAGACAGATATTGAGGTGAAAAAGCACGTGTCAAGTAAATGTTTTGGTTTGTGATTGCAGACACAGTCTTGTGTGTTATCGGCTTTTGCTTTGTATGTATCAGTTTTCATCAGTAATATGTTGCTGTGTGCTTTAAATTGTCTGTCTGTGGGCGTTATGTGTGTGGGATTAACACTGGGTCAGTAGGCTTTTCTACGGAATCCATAGACTGTAACGTCATCCCTGATCCTCTGTGCCTGAGCTCTCTCTCTCTCTCTCTCTCTCTCTCTCTCTGTGTCTTTCTATTAGGGACGTGTCGTGGAGAACATCTCGAAGCGATGTGGGGGGTTTTTGAGGCAGCTCAGTCTTCGGGGCTGCCTCAGTGTGGGAGATGCCTCCATGAAGTGAGCCGCATTACTTTTTGTTAATTAAAACATGCACTGTAGAATTGCGCAGTTCATGCAATAATGAAATTGTCCAATCAAAGTATAAAACAGCGTTTGGCTGCATTTAAGCAACTCAAAGTAGCAAGTTATTAAAGCTATCTCAGTAAATCAGTTTTTGTCGTTAACTGGATGTGATTTGTGGTGTTTTGTAGAGCACTTTTGAATGGCCCCGCCCATTATGAATATTATTGGTCCCTTTCCATATAATTGCATATTACATATCAAATATCTTTCAAATAGCTAATTGGATTGTGCAGCAGTTTAGCTTTCACTGTGACAAATGTCTTGTCGCTGGAAATGTCATATTGCGGCTGGTTAGGAGATGGTGTAAGGATTATTTGTTGCTGTTGTTGTTTGCACCATGTTTACCATTTTTATTGTGTAGTTTTTCTGTTTAAATTGTCAGCTGAGAGGTTTCCTTTGATTTGACAGGACCTTTGCTCAGAACTGTCGCAACATTGAACATCTGAACCTCAATGGCTGCACCAAGATCACAGACTCCACCTGCATCAGCCTTAGCAAGTTCTGCTCCAAACTTCGCCAACTTGACCTGACATCCTGCGTGTCCATCACCAATCATGCACTTAAGGCCTTAAGGTGGGGCAGTCATAAGGTCTTGGGGACCAAATTTAGGGCTGGTTTATTTGTTTTGATTGTGTAATTAATGTTAAATAGCATGATGTTTATTGGACAGAAAATCGTTGTCCTGAGCGTAAAATTGCTTCATTTTGTCAGGAGTTAAAGACTCCAATTTTAAACACTTGATGACCTTAAAGCTAATACACATGGACTAAAAAATGCAAAACTGTGATTTTGGTTTTATGGAGTTTTTAAAACTTAACTGGGGAGTGTTAAATCAAAGCCTAGTTTTGATTTAATTGTGTCAGGAGGTTGGCTTTGTTAATGATTATGAGTCTGTCACCGTAATGAATCTTTTCCACAGTTGTAGTAGATTATTCTGTATGAGCTGGTGAAACAGGAAATTCTGAGAGGGAATATTTAAACGACGAAGAGCAATTATTAACTCATTGTTAGACATTTGAGATAATTGCTGTTTATATTCCCACATCTTAACAGTGCATGGTATGGTTTGAAATTCAGAAAGTACATTTTAAAAAGAAAATATTTATATTATATTTATATTTATTATTATTTAAAAGTTTTGGAAACAAATTTGAGTGGTTTATTGATCCTCATAAGAGGAGTTTATTATAACAGAAAAAACGGGGAAAAAAAATTATTTTTTTGTTTTTTTTTGTAATCAAAATTCTTTTTTTTAACCGATTGAGTATTGTTGTTTTTACTCTACTGGTTAGCGGTTTAAAAGTTTACTTTTTTTTCCTTTTAAATAACATTATTTTGTGTTTTTTGTGTTTGCTAGTTTTGGATAGTGCATGGATAAATGTTGTTTAAAGGGATAGTTCACCCAAAAATGAAAATTAACCCATAATTTACTCGCCCTCAAGCCATCCTAGGTGTATATGACTTTCTTCTTTCAAACGAATACAATCGGAGTTATATTTAAAAACATCCTGGCTCTTCCAAGCTTTATAATGGCAGTTATTTTTCAATAGTCCAAAAGAAGTCCAATAAAGCACATCAATCCATAATAAAAACAGCCTCACATGGCTCCGGGGGGCTGAATAAAGGCCTCCTGTAGTGAATCAGTGCTTTTTTTGTAAGAAAAATATCCATATTAAAAACTTTATAAACACTAATCTCTTTCTCGTTCACAAAAGAGCACCGTTCCGGCGGATGACGTAGGACGTCGGCTTAGCGTAAGCTCCGGTGAGAAGTGACAAACATGGAAGTGCAGAGGAGAGAGCAAAACAAAACACTGGAGATTTAGAAAATACTGGAGATTTTAGAAATTAGAAGTAAAAATCAAGGATTTGTAAAGAAAAATGTCAGAGGATTTCAATATAAGCCAAGAGAAGACTGGTTTTCCTTTGCTAAAGTAAGGAAACTTTGCTTCCTTTGCTCCTGTAAACAAACGTTGGTTCTCACGAGACTTACGCTATGCCTACATCCTATGTCATCCGCTGGAACTCATGGGGTAATTTTCATTTTTGGGTAAACTATCCGTTTAAGTTATTTTTTAACATTTTGTTTGCTTAATATTTTCTTATTGGCTCTTTCTGTCTGCTAGTGAGGGCTGTCGGATGTTGGAGAATCTGAACCTGTCCTGGTGTGATCAGATCACGAGTGATGGCATCGAGGCTCTCAGCCGTGGCTGTACAAGTCTCAGAGCTCTGTTTCTGAGAGGCTGTACACAGGTGCATACATCTATACAAGCACACGCTTACACAAAACACTTTGAGAGAAATCATTGACAGTGTAACATAATAATTGTTAAATGTGCCATTTCAGCTTGATGATGCTGCACTGAAGCACCTTCAAAAGCACTGTCCTGAGCTCATGACAATCAACATGCAATCATGCACAGTAAGACTTTGAATTATTACTATGCTGTTGTTAAATATTGCAAATACACACAATGTAAATTTGTTGGACATAACTAAGATGCTTTCTCCATCTTGCAGCAAATCACAGATGACGGCTTTGTGAGTTTGTGCCGCGGTTGTCACAAACTGCAGATGGTTTGTGTGTCTGGCTGCAGCAACATCACAGACGCTTCTCTGACTGCCCTCGGCCTCAACTGCCAACAGCTCAAGTAAAGCTTTCTTCATCTGTACGCAGATAAGCACACATACCCACACAAGTCGTTCATTCACATTGCATGTGTCTTCCTCAGGATCCTGGAGGCTGCTCGCTGCTCACATGTGACTGATGCTGGTTTTACTGTTCTTGCCAGAGTGAGTAATCACACAAACACCCCAAATCAACAAAACATAAACGCATTGGATTTAGAGAGCATGCTTTGTGTTAGAAGACATTGCTGATGTGGGAGGATTCCTAAACAAACTATGCCTTCTGTTTTAGAATTGTCATGATTTGGAGAAGATGGATTTAGAGGAATGTATTTTGGTGAGTTTAAAATTCCTAAGTAGTTATTTGGTGTATCGTTCCTAGTCATCATGGACAAGTTTTCTTTTTTTTTGTGCGTTGAAGGGTAAAATGTAGTTATTTTTATTAGCATATTCACATAAATAATGATAAGATATAATATGTAATGTGCTATACATTTATTATAGCTGATAATATTGTAAATATTAATATAAAATAAATATAGACTATCATTCAAAAGTGTGGGATTGGTAAGATTTTTGAAATGTTTCTGAAAAAAGTTCCTTATGCTCATAAAGACTGAGGCTGTATCCGAAATCGCCCCCTATACCCTCATTCACTATTCCCTAGGTTAGTCCACTCATACAGTTCACTTGAAGTAGTGAATGAAAACGAGTGAGTGAATTCGGACACTGAGTGTACCGGAAGGACTGCCGCTTTTGCATAGTTTGCTTGCTGTAATAATCATTTGAAACGGGCAGCTCCAGTAGTAAGATTAAAGGATTTATCTTGAACTCTGTCACGGAAATTATGTATAAACCCTAGTTAAACAATTTAATAGTCAATTTACAGTGAATTTGTACCCGTGTTGTATTACGCTGTGGACGAGCGCGTTGTAAAATGAATGGATGATTCAGCTGCAGGCGCCATCTTCTGGCAAGACAGATGCGGGAATTCATTCGGCGTGCGACTCTCACAGTGCATTATGGGTTATCTCTTGCTGTTGAGTGTACGTCTGTTGTACACTCGTTTTTGTGGTGCATTGTTGGATTGAATGAGTGCACTCGAGAACGTCCACTATGGTTTTGGACACCACTAAAAAAGGCTGTTCCCTCAAATAGTGCCCTCTTTGAGGGTATAGGGGGTGATTTCGGATACAGCCTGAATTTATTTGAATAAATACACTAAAATACACTTCTATTTCAGTAAAATTTAATTTATTCCTGTGATGCAAAGCTGAATTTTCAGCAGCCATTACTCCATTCTTCAGTGTCACATGATCAGAAATCATTCTAATATGCTGATTTGCTGCTCAAGAAACATTTCTAATATCAATGGTGAAAAACGTTGTGCTGATTAATATTTTTTGGGGAAATTGTGATTTATTTGAAATATAAATCTTTTGTAACTTTTACTTTCACTTCGATCAATTAAATGCATCCTTGCCGAATAAAAGTATTAATTTCTTTAAAGAAAGAAAATCTTACTAACCCCAAAATTTTGAATGGTGTTGTATTTATATGGGGTAAGTTGTCACAAGGCAGCCTACAACCAAATTTAAACAGTAAAACAACTGAAACAAAGAAACAATGTAAAACCATGAAAAATGTAAACAATTTATCCAAATTGTTTATTTTCTAAATGAATTTTTGATATTCTAATTAATCATTAAATATTCTAAATGTATGTCATTTATTACAATGAAAAGGTGAAAAAACTTGTGCTACCAGCACAGGTCAAATTTTCAGTAAAGTCTACCTCTACTATAAAGCCAAAGTATTCTTAGGCTTTCTTTTTACTGCTGTTGAGCTGTGTCTGTTCCTTGCAACAATTTATCCTGATTAGTCAGCATTCTAATATTAATGTTCTGTGTCTGTACGTGCCATTCAGGTGACTGATAACACTCTGGTTCAGCTCTCAATCCACTGCCCTCGGCTGCAGGCGCTGGTGAGTGTTTGAGAGAGAGTGTGTAGGAGTATTGCTTCCATGCTTAAAGCATGTCCATTTGTTTTCCGAAGCTCACTCTTTGTAGCCTGCTCACTTGGGCATATATATGTGTGTGTGTTTTCTAGAGTCTGTCTCACTGTGAGTTGATAACAGATGATGGAATCAGACACCTGAGCAGCAGTGTGTGTGGTCAGGAGCGTCTGCAGGTCGTGGAGCTGGACAACTGCCCCTTGATCACAGACATCACACTGGAGCATCTCAAGAGTTGCCAGCATCTGGAACGCATTGAGCTCTATGACTGCCAGCAGGTCACCCGTGCAGGCATCAAACGAATCCGGGTCTGTGGAAAATAATCGCTAGATATGTCACAACTCCCACACATAGTCTCAAATGCAACAACCACATACAGACAAAAATGATCCCCAATTATGCGCAGATTCAAATGTGCAGTGTCTGTTTACAGTGCTGGCAAGTAAAGCATGTAAATACTTATGAGTACTTGACAGCAATAATCAGTCACAAAAATATGTTAATTATGTCACTTTTTCAGTTTCATACTGATGACATTACAATCTGTAACATCTACAATCAAATGTCAAAAAGGGCCTTATTTTTAGTTTCATTGGTTGCTGTGTCATTTTGGGAGTAAACTGTGGCCTGTTTTGTTGAACAGCAATTTGTGTCAATACCAACTGTGGTTACTTGCAGTCGGGGCCAGCTTTTTTTTACACATATTTGCACTTTTCTAGTAAATCAGTTAGCAGCAGTTTAATACAGAGCCTGCCTATAAATGCCGTAACATTAATTGAATACAATGTAATTTCTTCAATATTTTTTGTATCTAACTGTTTATTCTTAATTGAGATTTTTAATTGAGACATTTTAGACTTATTTTAAGAAAAACAACTTTGCATAAATATATTGAACACTTGGGAAACAGGCAATATTTCTTTATTAAAGTGTTTTACCACCATTTGGCTTTAATACAGATTCTAACCTTGTTAGAATAGATTCATACAACTTTTAAATAGTCTCCAGGTGATTGCCGTTTATCAGAACATCTGCCAGTTGTTTTAGAGATGTTGGAGGAGGGAATCGGATTCTCATGTCGTCTCAAAACCCTCCCACAGTGGTTGGGTCACATGATTTGTCTAGCCAGGGCAGATGTTGAGGTTCAGTCTGGTCAAAGACTTTAGATGTACAAAGATTGTGTCTTTGAACAATGATTGTGTCACTGCAGCTGCCGTTAGAAGCTCCGGTTACTATCCACCTTATTTTTCAGTGCAGAAGTTTGCCGTTTTCTGTGAGTGTGTGAGACTTCTGGTTCATTAGCCACTGTAGGGAAATAGCGAGAAGAATAACAAAGTGCAGTAAAAGGTAAAACTGTTTGCACTACAAACCATTGTGTTCATAATTAAGATAACACATTAAAATAATATGGTAAGACACACCAGTTTGCATTATCAAGCAGCAAAACAAGTGGTTTTGTACAGCTAAAAATAGCTGGAAGCAAATGAGACCGGAAACCACACACATTACATTTACAAATGGCCGTGCCGCTCTTACGGGAAAAATAAGGCGGATAGAATCATTTAACGTTCTGAGATGCGCGCTTAGGATTGCACGTGCATCAGCTGGTCTAACCTGAAAAATAAGCTTTTCTGACACTATTTGAGCATAAGAAACAACATTAATGTGATGGCGGTCATCCGATTTTATTGGTTATTTCAAATATAAAATTTAATGGTAAGCTTGGTTTTGGAGAACTTTATGTTTCCCCGTTCAAAGAGATAGGAGCTGCTCTTACATGACTGAAATAGCTGCGAGAGAGGCGTTTCAAACATGGCCGCCGAGTGAAATTACTTGCCTTAGAGGGACTTTGGTTTGGTGCTCCAACTGTCCAGGTTTTGTGATAGACACTTTTTTTTTTTTTTTTTGCATTGGTGCCTGTGATTAAGGTTTTAGAAATTGCAGCTTTTTCATAAATGTTGTGAAGTTCTCTGTGGTCGGTTTTTTGAAAAAACAGGGTGTTCCAGTTGAATATTGAGGTTTGCTGTCACTTTGCTGCAGTAGATCTGTGTTGTTTGGACACAATCTATGATTTACTTGAAGTTTTCGCTGATACAGTCTTGCCATGCTTCATGTACACAGTCATAATTGTAAAGACTCATAAAAACACCAAACAATTGGGCCATTAGGGTTACAGATGCTCCTGCTAAATGGGATGCCCAGGATTTGTCTATTTTGGAAATCTGGCAAGTCACCCATTTCACCCATGGCTTGTACTAAGTACAACCTACAGAACATAGACAATAAAAAGATGAATAAAAGATTGCAACATTTGTTTTTTTCACTGTAGCATACATCAATTATATTAACCATTATAATAATGGGTGTTTATACACACACACATATATATATATATATATATATATACATATATTATCAATAAATCTATCATTCTAATTGTTTTATTGAAGCAGTCTTATTTTATTCTATCAAAAAGTAGAAATAAAACTATTAAAAATATTGGTTAGTAATGGACTTATCTTGCTTCAATATACAATATTGCTTTACTACAGACTTATTCTATTTAATTCTTCCATTTAAAGTCTTCTGTGTTAATCTTGAGTTTTGGTCTAGACCAGTGTTTCTCAACCCTGGTCCTGGGCGCCCCCCAGCACTGCACATTTTGTGTGTCTCCCTAATCGACCTGAAATGGGTGTGTCAGAATTAAGGGAGACATACAAAATGTGCAGTGTTGGGGGGCGCTCAGGACCAGGGTTGAGAAACACTGGTCTAGACCAAACCTGACAAGCGATAGGATATATTTATTTATTTTTAGATTGTAGAGAAAAATGACTCAATCCAGTTGTTATGTCATATTCTGCCTTCTGGCTCATTCTGCTGTTGTTTCTCCTGTAGGCTCACCTTCCTGAGATCAAGGTCCACGCATACTTTGCCCCGGTCACACCTCCTCCTTCAGTGCACGGAGGTGGTCAGCGTCTCTGCCGCTGCTGCGTCATACTCTGACAGAAGGAGGGGCTTCTGGGAGATCCCATAGAAAGTCAAGCTGTCAGACAACCTCTAAACTCTGCCCTGCCTCTGCTCCACACCACTACGAGACGCTGTGTGGGGTTGTGGCTACGGGAGGCATGGCTTGTTCACTGAGCGGTTGCCTGGCAGCAGGATGGACCTGAACAAGTTAAGCAAAATAAATACAATGCAACGTGACATACGATACCACCTACTGGATATACAAGAAGAAAAATCAAGGAGCTACCATGTAAAATATTTCATATTTGGATATATAGTAAACAAATCGAAGGAAGTGCTTAAAGCATTATGGAACTACTGAATATAGAACCGATACGCAAACAACATTGAGGCATTTTGATGCCGTTATGACGACTACACAGTGTTTACGTCCTGCTCCTCTTCCTCAACCAACAGGAATGCATTCTCTCACAACGAGAACAAATAGAAAGAACAGAAAACGAGCAGCAGGATGCAAGTCTCTGGAGTTTTGTAGGATACGCCTCCCGCCGATTGATCATGTGACTTTCTCGAACCTGAGAGCAGGAAGCTTTGAGCATTTCTGTCTGGTTTTGCGTGTGTGTGTGAGAATGTTTAAGTATAGAAAACAAAATATAACACTACAATGAATCAACCCGTATTAAAACTGGAGTAAAATGTTTTTTATTTTCTGTTTTCTGCTCACCCTAATTTTGAGAGGATGAAAATTTACCTGAGCGAGGGGAAGAGAAGGACTGCGATTGTGCATGCGAGATAAAGTGGATTTTACTCCAGTGTGGAGTTACAGTACGTCACAAATGATGTGAATGTTCAAATTTAGACAATATACATGTGCTAAGGAAGGGTTGAGGGGAGGGGGTACATCAGGAATAGGTTATCATAAGTTTCACAATGTTTCAGTGCAATATTAAAAGCCCATGCGCATGTAACTGGTATGTGACAGGATTAAGAACACTCCGTATTCTGGCATTTCTTCAATATTTCAAAGTATTCTCATCACAGTGTCCCTTCCCTGTATATTTACTGCCTATTACACTTTATTAAAGGCATAGTTCACCCCAAAATAAAAATTCTGTCATAAGTTTCCCACCCTCATGCCATTCCAAACCTGTATGATTTTATCTGTGGAACACAGAAGAGCATATTTTGAAAAAAAATGTTTTTGTGTCTAGTCGATATGGTTTGGACTGCAGCATTCTACCATAATGTCATCTTTTGTGTTTCATTAAAGAAAGTCATACTGGTTTGAAACAACACGAGGATGAGTAAATGATGACAGAATGTTCTTTTTTTTTTTTTTTTGGTTGAACTAGATCAGATGAGCGTAATATGTAAATAATATATACAAAAGTCGACAGTATATATACGCCAAGGTGAAAATATCAAAACTTAACCAAGCAATCATGATTTAAAGTGATGGTTCTGCAAAGAATGAAACTTCTGTTATCTTCTCAGCCTCATTTTGTCTTTATGTGTGGAACAAAAAATGTTCGTCTCAGTCCATATTCACATTCATTGTATAGACCAAGAGGCAATGAAGAAGAATGGTGACCAAGAGTTTAATTTTGCTTGAAATCTCCTTTTGTGTTTCATAGAATAAAGAAAGTCATACAGGTTTGGTACAAAGTGAATAACAAAAATTTCATTTTTGGGTAAACCATCCCTGTAAGTTTGTCCCTAAGTCTCATGCATAAAACTGATATTCAACATAGGTTTGATGCATAACATTGCATATTTAAAATCATGTTGAGTCTTGCTGATGAAAACAGATGCTGACTTGATCATCTACGCATTGGAAATGTTTTTTGTCCGTGTGAGTGCCTTTAATTTTGCAACGAGAGAGGGGTGGGTTACAGCCACAGAACTGCTCAGGGCTGCCATGTAGTTCATATTTTTCTCTTGTATTCCCCCTATTTAAGTTGGTTTTTGCCATTGGATATGATGATGGTGAAGAAGTGCTTCATCATTTCCTGTCAATGCGTACACCAGTGATTCCAGTATTCTTTATCTCAAACATGCAACCACTTTAGAAGGCAATGCTAAACCTGTCTGCGAAATGAAGTTTGTTTAGAATTGTTCTGTAACAGTTAATCGGTTCCCCTCCTTCTCTCCCATATTTTTTAACAAAGATGAAACAAGTTACCTGAATGTCTTTGTGTTCTGGTTGTTAATGTGACATTTCTTTAAATAAAAGATCTGAGCGGTGTGTCACATTCTGGATTGGTTAATTCTTCTGATTTCATATACTCCTTTTGTTGTTGATATGAATAAAGTGTTTATTTTTGGGGTTATAACAATACATGATTTACCATTTTGGATTTTTAGACCATTTTGCACCACTGATTCACTTAAACTGGCCCTGAAGCCTGTTGTTTTCTGACTCTTCACTGTGTATATGTCCTGTAGACATGTATGTTTGAAAATGTAGCTTATCAAGCTTGCAGTAATGTCAATAGGGTTTTGATAAAAGAGTTTCAAACTATTAACAAAAAGTTAGCTCCATACGAACGGCTTAATTTTAATATATTATAATAAATAGAAAATAGAATAAATGATTAAAAATGGCACAGACAATCATGATCTCAATTCAAACAGGAACATATATATACTATAAAATAACCAGATAACTTTTTGGATTACTCATATAAACTGCAGATAACCTTTATTTTATGAAATTATTGAATAAAGAAAGTTTTTCTTTCTAAAAAGCTTAAGATAAACCTAAATATTTGGGATATAGATTTTGGTTGTAACCTGTTAATATATTGTAATAATAATGTGTATATGTATATGTATGTTTGAAATGTAGTATGCACTATATTTAGTACATTCTATTAATGTGGTTTGTGGTAAAAGGTCATTTAGTATGAATATATATATATATTTATGAATTAATCCTATAGGAATCGTATGGCATACACGTTTAATGCCACTAAGGGGAGATGGAAGAACATATTGAAAATACAATTTGTGTTGTATGGAAACAAGCTTGTTTCTTATTCATCTTCATGGTGCTTTTAAGTGCACAAAATGGTTCGTTGAAATGTTTATTTATAAAATTATTATAATAATACGAAGATGTCATAATTAAGAAATAATCATAATTTATTAATATATTCAAATCTTCTACAACTTGTTTCAGTCAATAATACCATGAGGAAAAGTGTCAACATACTGGAATAACCAGAATCATCATCAAAAATATACATTACGGATACATTAATAATAATAATAATAATAATAATGTGTTTACTAAATGGTAATGTTAACAATAATAACAACAACAACAATAATTAATATTTTTACAATAATAGCATTAAAATGTGTAGTAGTCACTGATCTATATGTCATTATATAGATCAGTGGTAGTAGTACTAGTGGTAATAATAATAATAATAAGCACGTATAGTGTCTCTCCTGATACTATATAATAAACATACATGTTGTCTCTATTCTAATAGTGTCGCACTGCACAGTAATGAATTGTGTACCAATGAGCATATTTTCATTCAGGCATCATGCTGGACATCTGTGCGGCGTTGAAGGACCTCAAAGCCTCGGCCCAATCACTCTTCCTCGGGATCGTTTGCTATTCAACACTCCAGTATTGCGGCTACTGGCGGTCTAGTAACGTTAGCCGTGATCGCGTCGTGAGCTCAGAAGGCAGCTGTCAAAGCGCGGATTATTTTTGGATTAAGTGTAAACAGGAGAGCAGCGCGCGTCCCGGTGTCTCATCCACTCATCACCCGAGCGGCGTGAAGCGGGCTTTTCTGAAATGGAGGCCAGGAGGGGAGAGAGCCCCGGCGGCAGGCCCCAGGATACTCGACCATAAGGGTTAAAGCTAGCACTGTTAGCCGAGACTGCCTGCACTCGGTCGGATAAATTTCCACAGTTTTTATACTCGCCTCGCCGCGGATCTCTTTTACTTCGCTTTGCGTCACTTTGTTATTTAGTGGAAACACACTTTTTGTTCGGGGGATTAACCATTTTGTTTTTGGAAAACTTTGTCAAAGTTGTTTATTTTCCGTTACTGCATAGTTAATGCACTAAACAACAGACCTAACCACCCTCCGAGTGTCTTTAAACGCAGTATTTGACTTCCTCGTTGCACACATTTCAGTTTCACGTGCCGTTTACGCGACTCCGACAGTCACTCTGTCGTTGTTATTGTTTCGCCGCAAACCTGAGGACTGACCACAAAGCGTCCCGATGGAGGAAAATGACAACATGGACTATTTTTACCAGCAGGTTTTGCAGAAGGACGTGACCCGGCGGCTGCAGGTCGGCCCGGATCTCATAGACTACCTGAGCGACCCGCAGAGGTCCTGGGATGTGGAGCAGGACAAATCCCGCCTGGATAAAACCATGGATGAGCTGACGGGATGGGTCAACTCCAGCAATTACAAGGTACATAGCGTGTGACCTGCTTTGGGGTTTATATTTAAATTAAGTGTCATAAAAGCTGTGTTATAAGCCGTTTGGCACGTATGTTATGAAGGATGCCTGTATTGATCTGGAGTGACAGTCTTGAGCCAAACCCAGCCGTTTATTCTCATAAAGTCTATTATTGCATGCAAATCACTAATTGCATCAGGTTAACGCTATTGTGCATTCATTTCTGTACTGTTCTTTCAAACTGATTGAAAAAAATGCTAATATAACTGTATTTATGAGAAGCTTCTGTGTATGTGTTTAGGTAAAAAGTGTTCAAATAGTACATTAATATCAATGTACATACATACATTACATATTCATTTGTGTCTAGGAGAGAGTGGATTTGCTGGTGGGGGGTGTTGTGAGGATGGGGGAGGGTCGCTTGGGGTATTGTTCTGTTACACTGAGGCTGTAAAGGCACATGTCACTGCAGTTTCTACTAGTAATCCATTTACATATGCTTTTTGTTGTGTTGATTAAGAAAAGCTATTTGTGTTTGGAGATACATGCGAGTCATGTTTAAATGGCCTGTGGATGCAAGCAGAAGCTTTTATGCTGGCTCATGCTGCTGCTAATGTTCAAGGCTGAGGCAAAAATGGTCACTTCTGCAAACAGTGACACTGAAACGGGAAGCATGGAACCAAACATGATTGAGTATTGATGTTTTAAAAGCAGCTTTAGACATTCATCTGTGTTTAATCTTCAGCTGGTAGTCGTGGTCTTCAGGGACTGATGTTAATGGATGGCTATGACATCAGACTCATTGAGGCTGGATTTTAGAAATGATTGAGGGTGATTCATAAATTGGAGACACAGCTGCAGACCTCTACAAATGTATGTGGTTTGATAAATGCAGGGTGTCAAATTCTTTGGCTCACTGGTTGAAGATCTGGTAGACCGTTTTCATCTCTCCACTAAAATATTTTTGTAAATGTAGTTATTTTATTTTATTTTTAAAATTATTTAATATGCACAGTCATTTAAAGTCTTGGAGTCAGTAATTAAAAAAAAAAAAGAAATTAATACTTTTTTCAGCAAGTACACTTTAAATTGATCAAAAGTGACTGCAAAGACATTTATAATGTTACAAAATATTTATTTTTAAAATAAATGCTAATCTTTTTAAAGTTTTTTTTTTTTTTAATCAAAGAATCCTGAAAAGATACATTTTAAAATATTTAAAAATAGAAAACGTTATATTTCACAATATTACAGTTTTTCCACTGTATTTTTAATCATAGAATTGCCTTGGTAAGAGAGACATTTAAAAAATGTACTGTCCCCAAACTAGTGTAATATATATGTACTTTACAATTAATTTTTTAAAATAATTTTAATTCTTTTACAATGAATGCATAATTATAATATTTTCAAATTAATTATAAACTATTTCCAAAATGAAACGCCCAGGTGTTTTCCAGTTTTGCCTTTCAGGTGCACTCTCTCTGTTGTCCTTACTCAGGACTCTCTCTGGCTGCTTTGCCTAAAATAGGTCATAACTGGAACTTCTGGGATGTAGTGAATATTTGATTGTTTCTCTGGAATGTGAACTTCCATCCTGCACTGCCAAGAAACACACTGCAGCGATCCCACCGCAATCCTCAAATATAGTCCGTCTCACAATGTCTTATTTTCATTCACCCACTCTCACACAATAACAATAGTCCTTCTTAAAGACATAGCGCACATCAACACAAAGCTCTGTAACCGATACTGTATCAGATACCGAATAAGCAAAATCATGTGTTTGAAAATGCTGTCCTACAGTTTGCCTGCGAGAGAGGAAGAGTGAGGTTTGACGTTTTCAGCTTATTTGTCTCTTGCTTGTTTGGTGTCAGATTGCATTGCTGGGGATCGATATCGTCAGCGCATTTGTGGATCGGATGACTGATCGCTTCAGAGGTTATATCGGCACAGGTAAGCGATGTGTGCACGCTTGTTGCTTGTTCCACTGAAGTCAGAGCTTCAAAAAGGTAGCATTAGATAAAGATCTTCTCCATTGCATAGCCTAATCAGCAGAAAGGGGAATGCCAGGATGACTTGCCATGTATATGACACAATCCACAGACTCAGTGCTTGTCTCTCAGCTGTTTGAGCCCCGCCTCCTCCTGTTACCACGGGAACGGGTTGTTATGATTATAACAGATGACCCCCCTCACTCATCATACCTCATTCATCTGAAAACATGGAACAAACGGAGTATAGAGAAAGGAATGAGATGACTTCACACAAAAAGTCTGTTTGAGTCTGCCTGGTGTACAACAATGTAGAACGTGACAATAACAAAAAAAAGTAGAAAATAACATTTCTGGTAGACCAAACAGATAGTTTTGTCCCCAATTCGCACCATTAGTTGAGACTGTGTTAAAGCTTTGGGATGCTCAAAAACATATTTGGGGGGGAAAAGTTGTTTATGTTTGGTTTACAAATGGTTGTATTTGCATATTGGATTCTGGGATCAAATCATCAATAATAATTATTATTATTTACAGTAAAATATTAAATTCATAATATATTACTATTTATTACTATTGTAATGTAAATATTGCAATAGAAATTTTTCATATTATTTATTCCATTTATTATTAGCAGTAGTGTTATAGTCATATTGATATAATTACAAAATATGGGACCGTACAAGCAAGTACAGCAAACCTGGAGCTTTTCTTTGAAAAACATTGCGTTTTAAATTGTGCAGCCCTGCATTTTTAGATGACCTTTTAAACCTCTTTTTCGCTTTTTTCCCCACTCAGTGGTGCCTGCATTAGTTGACCGTTTGGGTGATGCAAAGGATCAGGTTCGAGAACAGGCACAAGCACTCATTTTGAAGCTGATGGAGCAGACGGCAACACCCATGGTGAGCTAACTGTACAGCGGGTGGGCAGATCATCACACCCATTCATATTCATACAGACAACAAAACCATAAAGCCACTGTCTAGATTTTGTGTGTGTGTGTGAGCTGCTGGGTGAATAGAATCAAATTTAATCCCTTTTGCCAGTTACTATTGCCAGTGATTCATCATTTCCTTCATAGCTCATCTCATTCGCTCTCTTTTTTTGCAGTAATGGATATGTAATGAACCAGTTACACTGTTTCTTTTTCTCTGTCTCTGTGTAGTATGTTTGGGAGAGGCTGTGTCCTGGCTTCAAACACAAAAACTTCCGCAGTAGAGAGGGACTCTGCTTGTGCTTGGTTGCCACACTAAATGCGTAAGTCCTTCATACAATCCCATACATTCTCACTTTGTAAACAAATCCACATTTTTCCTGGAAATCTTGTCCAACAGGGGGCACTTGTTTTCCATAACACAGTATTTTGATGCAATCAAATCCCCTGGGTTTATCACTGATAGCATCTCAGACATTGCAACCTGTTTTGACATCTAAATTCACTGATATTTAGATGCAATCTACAGACATTCGCTCATACAGGTTCCTTGTCTGTCACACATTGTAAAAAAACTCGGCCCACTGAGGTAATCCTCTTACCTGCCTGTATCGATACCAGGATGGTCAGATTAACAGATTAACATTCTCATTGAAGCACTCGCATACAAACAAAACTAGTTTCTCAGTAACATTACTCCTCACTGTTGACACAAAAGAGCTGTCACATTATCTAAAAAGCCTTATGCTACATTGTTATTGTAATAATAATATGTTGTGTGCAATATAGTTTGCTTTAATTACAAAACAAATTTGAAATTGCTTTGGGTTTTGTATTACATTATGGGTAGTTCAGCCTGAAATGAAAAATTCTGTCATTGTTTACTCAACCTTATGTCGTTCCAATTTACTTGTTGGACTTATTTTGAAAAATGTCTCAGTGTTTGTTTGTTTTTTTGTCCATAAACTGAAAGTCAGTGGGGTTCAATGCTTATTGACAACAGCTGGAGCATGTATTTTTTAAAATGCAAAATAAGCTTATGATTCCAGCTGTGTGTATATACATGCATGGTAATTTGAACTTGCTGTGAACTGTTTGTTTCTCTGTCTCTCTCTCAGTTACGGCGCTCAGCCCTTGAGTTTGAGTAAATTTGTTCCACATCTCTGTTCGCTAACAGGAGACCAAAACCCCCAGGTATGAATCTGAGTCTGTGTATGTTTGTAATGCTTGGAATGTGTGTGAAAAAGTAAAGCGAGTTGGGTGCACTCTCTGTTTCTGTCCTTTGTGTATGTGTGTGAGGGAGGGAGGGAGGGAGGGAGGGAGGCAGTCCGCACTAATGTTAGGTTTCTAGACATGTACAGCTGCACTGAAAGTCAGTGGGGTTCAATGCTTATTGACAACAGCTGGAGCATGTATTTTTTAAAATGCAAAATAAGCTTATGATTCCAACTGTGTGTATATACATGCATGGTAATTTGAACTTGCTGTGAACTGTTTGTTTCTCTGTCTCTCTCTCAGTTACGGCGCTCAGCCCTTGAGTTTGAGTAAATTTGTTCCACATCTCTGTTCGCTAACAGGAGACCAAAACCCCCAGGTACATGTACAGCTGAGTTCAAGCTCCCGCTGGGCGAATGTTCCACTCACAGAGAAGAGCATTAGATTTAGAGGCTGAGATTGGGAGAAATGAGAAGAAGAGAGATCTTTTAGAAAAATTGGCTGATCAGTCCCAATCGTTCCTCTCTTGTTAGAAATAGATTAATGCAAGTATGCATTCAATTGATCAAAAGTGACAGTAAGGACATCTTTAATGTTACAAAAGTTTTCTATTTCAAATAAATGCTGTTAGTTTGAACTTTCAACAATGCTAACATGGAATATTTCTTAAGCACTAAATCAGCATATTAGAATGATTTCTGAACGATCATGTGACACTGAAGTCAAGTGCTCCTAAAAAGAAAAGTAAGCGTAGAGCCCTGATCATTACGTCTCAAACCCACTCACGTGTTATACCCACACCACAGTTGTGTTGACAGTTTCAGGAATGGTATAATTACTCCATGAGTCAGTTTTAATGACTTCGATCTACCAGATTGTTTGTGCACATCGTGGGCGTATTGTGGGTGATTTATTATGAAGAATTGTACAAATGGCAGCACATTCACATAGATTGGACACACCTATATTTAAAGGAGACTTTTGCATGTGGTAATTGTGTTTAAGTTAGGAGTGCTGCTCATTTGTGGTTCTTGCTAAATACCAGTGATTTTAGGTATGACCATTAAAGGAATAGTTCACCCAAAAATGAAAATTTTAAAAAACTTGCTCTCCCTAAGGCCATCCAAGATGTAGATAAGTTTGTTTCTTTATCAGAACAGATTTGGAGAAATTTAGCATTACATCACTTGCTCACCAGTGGAGCCTCCTCAGTGAATGGGTGCCGTCGGAGACATCACCACGATAATCCACAATTAATCCACATAACTCCAGTACATCAGTTAACATCTTGTGAAGTGAAAAGCTGCACGTTTGTATGAAACAAATGCATCATTAAGACTTTTAGCTGTAATAATAATGATAATGCTTCTTCCAGTGAAAACGTCCATCCACTGTTGTCCTCTCACATCAAAATCCACTGGGATGTTTGTTTACATCAGATTTGTTTTGTTTTGGACTGTTTTTGGACACTTGTGAATGGTGCTTTATCTGTTCAGATTACTTTCCTGTATCAGGAGATATGACTTTTTTTCACTGAAGAAAGCAATATTATGGATAGAAGACTTTGTATTTTAGTCGGAAGCAACAATTTGAAGTTAGGCCTTAATAGTGAATTTGTTTATTACAAACACACAGCTTTTTGCTTCACAAGAGGTTAATTGATGTACTGGAGTCATTTAGAATACTGTGATGATTTTATCAGTTGTTTGAACTGTCATTCTGACGGCACCCATTCATTGCAGAGGATCCACTGGTGAGCAAGTGATGGAGTGCTGAATTTCTAAAAATCTTTTCTGATGAAGAAACTCATCATCATCTTGGATGGCCTGAAGGTTTTCAGCAAATTTTTTTTATTTTTGGGTGAACTAGGCTATTCATTTAAATATGACAGCATAACATATGCATGTATTAGCGCAGTGTTTCCCAACCTTTTTTTAGTCGCGGCACCCTTTGGAAATTTTAACAAACTTGTGGCACCCTACAAAATTAATTTTGTCACAATATTTGAATTTCTAACTTCGATATGATCATTTGAAAAGTATAGATATTCGGTACAACAGGGAAGAACTGCAGAATATAATGTCATACAGATATTTTTAATATTATTTAAAAAATTTAGTATTAGTATAAATTTAGCAGTAGCACGAGATAGCTTGATTTCAAACTTTGAATTGAATAAAAAATGACAAGTAAGCAGTCAGTAATAAATTAAGAACAAATAAAGAAATTAATAATGATAGCACAAATAAAAAATTGGGTGCCGCGGCACCCCGGTTGGGAAACACCGTATTAGCGTATAGCCTATTTATTTTTTGAGTGTATTTTATCAGATTTGAAATACATATATTTTTTTTACATCTACACTAGACTACATTAATACACTAGAGTGGACATTTCTGTGTTTGCAAAAAATCTTGCATGTTTTTATTCACAACTTTTTGTAAATCAGAACCTATGAACATTAATTATCTTTCCACACAGAAGTCATTGAATGGATTACTTGACCATTTTCTCTTGAGTTGAGATCAGCCTTTTGATTGAATAAAAGAGCACAGAAACGGCATTAGATTATTACAGAACTCGATTTATTAGTCTGTCTTTGCAGTTCTATTGAAAATTTCAGTACATGCACTCTATTACAGTCTGAACATTCTAAGCAGGTTATTTGTAATCTTTGTGATACGTGTACTGTATACATTCCAAGAAATTAACTCATGGGTTTCCTGTTATAGAATGATGACAGTCTATTTACATTGTTTAAAAAAGGATTCCTTATAATCTGATAAAATCTTGCAGGCTGACATCAGTGTGCACCGTTGATCTGTGGTAAATTGAGTTATTGAAGACTGTGTCTAATGTCTAATACTCCTGCATTCCTCTCTGTCTGATGTAAGATCCTTAAGGCGCTTGGACAGACTCCATTGGCTGCATCTTGACATCAACATTTCATGATCAGTTTTCTAATGCCAGTTGATGATGCTGAATCAAGTTTTTTTTTTGAATATAATGGATTCATTTCTGGAGGAATCTATGTTGTTGTTTTTTTTTCCTCTTATGATTTCATGGTCCTAGATTTTGGCACTTTTGCACTATATTAATTCTCCCAGGAGTCAGATTTAAAGTTCAGAATGATTCATGTTTAGTAATCCAGATGTTTTAACACAAACTGAACTATATGGGGTCTGCAATGACCCACATGTTCCACCTGGTTTCCATAGCTATGGTATGATGTGTCAGATTGTCTGGTGTGTGACATGGTTGGTTGTGACTCTGACACATTATCTCGGACAATACTGCTGGTCAAGAACACAAAAGTTCATGTGTCTGCCTTTGCGAAAGATATGTGAAAGTCTATTTGATTTGTAATTTGTGCATTTTCGTTGCTTTTTCTAAGGGTGCATCATATTTTGGCTGAAAAAAAAGCTGATATATATTTTCATGTTGTTAACAAATACCAATACATTTCTGAAAATAATGTTCATGTAAATTAATTATACATATATGTATGTGCGCACAAAAATATTTTTATATATTTTTTGTTTAAATTAAAAAATTTATATATGCACAAATATATTTTACTTATATTTAACAATTTAAAAAATAATGTAGAAAAATATAAATCAATACAACTGCAACTTTAAAAAGTCATTTTATATACAAAAAAATCTATCGAGGCATATAATGCATATTAAATACTTCTGTATAGTTGATTTATATCTGATTTGAATTTGTTAATAATTTATACATTTTGCAGCATCGACACTGTTACTGAATTAATTTGAATCCACATTGAACTGACTCAAGCTGAATAACGACACTACTGTCTTCAGTATAGCTGCTTTACAGCAGAATTTGCCTTATGTTTAATAACTTTGCATCATTAATTCTGTTATTTTCCTGTTGAATACTGTGAAGCTACTTTGAAACAATCTGTATTGTATAAAGTGCTATATAAATAAAGGTGACTTGAATATTAGGGCTAAGTGATATATTAGTATCTTTATTTTTAATTAAAAAAAAAGCTTAGTTAAATTAGTATAGAATTTTATTCATCTTATTTATTTTATTAAATTAGTATTTTATCTTATTTAGCATTTATCACCCAGGAAACGAAAATGATTTTTTTACTGCTCATTGTATCAAAAAAAAAAAACTAAATCGGTCCAATAAAAAATGTTGTATAACAAATATACATGATTTAGTAGAGAGCATTTGAGTTCCCACTTTCTTTCTGCATGTATAATTTTGTGAGGGTCCGATGTTGTTTGTCTTTTACACTTTGCCTTTGGAATCCTGTTGCATCACATCACATTGATTGATACGATATGATCTGATCCCCCACACTCGAGGGTGGGCACACAAGCCCAAAAATCACTCTAAGCTACTGTACATACAAACACTGTAATTCCGTGTCTGCGCTGCCCTCATCTGACCAAGAGATAACGGCTACAAGAAAGGACATGCATATTGTTGACATAAATATGGTTTGAAAGGACAGGGCCGCGAGCTTGGGGCCATGTCAGTCAAAACAGGAAGGAAAGAGAGCGAGAGGGCAATCTGAACCGACTGAACCAAGGCAAGACATGGGGGTCAGCAGTGAGGAGAGGGGGAATGCGATCAGTGCTTAAGTTTGTGTGTGTGCGCGCGCCCGTGTCTGGAAGGGGGAGGGGTGGGAGCCCTGTCTCTGAGCTCCACAGCTTTAGCCCCTCCCACTGGTGTGTGTTCCAGACAGGAGGTTATGTAAAGGGGAATAGAATCCTTGCGCTGTCTATCTCTCACACACACATACACACACCGGTGGGCAGTTTCTTAGATTTCCGTGGCACAGACACACGGCAGTCGAGTCTTTTCAGCGCTGCTCGGCCACATATGAAGGGCAGTATGTCTGAGCAGGTGGGTGGGACCTCGCATGCCGTCCCTCTGTACCCTTTTCTCTTTCTTCCTGTCGTCGCATTTTCTGTCTGTCTTCTCGTTCTTGGCTGTTCATTCACTTTCTCTGTTTCATTGCATTTTAGCCTCTTGTGTCATAGAATAGAAAGAGCAGAGATCCTAAATCGGTTGCGTTAATAGGGATTGATGATGTGTGTGTGTGCGCATGTTTCTGCGTGTGTAAGAACATGCCAGATTCGTCTGGACTGCAAGCGCTGCGTCAAGCACACACATGCAACATCTCACATGTGGCCTTGAATGTGCATTTACATGCAGATTGCATGTGAGAAAGTGAACGTGTGTATGTTATTGCAGGTTAATACGGTCTGACGGTATGCTGGTCCAGCACATTTATCAAATATCATTTAGTCTCATGCAGGGTGTAAGCATCATTTGTAGCTGCACTTTAGCATTTGATCTGCTATACATTGGGCCGGTGAGGGACAGTAATTAGGCTGCGGCGTCTTGTTAATTGTTCGTTGCACTGAAAATAGTCCTGGCAGGCACTTATATGATAGTAATTAAGCGATGACTTTTAAGTGCACACTGCAAATGTGCTGTGTTTTAAATTTTGGTATTTTTTTGTAATGCATTCATTTGTTGCAATGTTTATCACTGTGCTTGTGGTTCTTCTGTGTGGTATTATTTTAGCCTTCACATATTAATTGCCTTTTAATGCATATCTTTATGGCTAAAAAGTTTTTTAAGCTTGAAGGAAAAAAGTAAATTAAAGGCCTTTAAAGCTACTTAGCAGAGGATTTTCTGTGAGTGGCGTTGGTTGGGCTCTGACAGTGGTGCATGAACGTGTAGGCAGACATGTCTGTATCTGTTTCTGTTTTAATCAGAAGCAGCATTATTGTGAAGGCCTTTGCTGCAGTTGCCACCGTTTTATTCTGTTTGAAGTGTGCAAGATGTGTTTTACTTCAGAAGGCCTTTTTGTTGTGCAGTGAAAGTGAATGAAATACGTTTATTGCATTGTCATTACACTGTACCATCCCATGAAGGTGGGTGATATTACAAAAAAGAAAAGAAATCCTCGTTTTTTTGAGCCTTTTGTTGATATTCAGTATGAACACTACCATTCAAAAGTTTGTGGTTGGAAAGATTGTTTTTAAATGTTTTTTTGAATCTCTTATGCTCATTCAATTAAAAAAAGGACAGAAATATTATAATTTAAAATGTTTTCTGTTGTAATATATTTTAAAATGTAATTTATTCTAGTGATGATCCTTCAGAAATTATTCCAATATGCTGATTTGGTGCTCAAGAAACATCACTTACTATTATCAATGTTGAAAACAGTTGTGCTGCTTAATATTTGTGGAAATAAGAATTCTTTGATGAATAGAAAGTTCAAAAGAATAGAATGTATTTCAAAAAGAAATCTTTGTAACATTATAAATCTCTTTACTGTCACTTTTAATAGATGTAATGCATATTTGCTGAATAAAGTATTCATTTATTTTCAAAATCCTACTGACCTGAAGGTTTTGAACGGTATTGAATCTTCCTACTCGGAGAAACCATCATTTCAATTAAGTAATAAATAAAAAGTAATATTTACCTATGTATTTTTTTACTAAAACATTTGATTCATGAAAAATGTTGTTCACTCATGTCATCTTTTTGAGTGATGCCAAGATTGAATCTTTAAATCTGAATTTTAAATTGATTAATTTAAATTGACTGACAAGTTGGGCTGACTAAAACATCTTTAACAGTTGCGTACTTGTAAGAAAAGTAAAGGGCAAAATAAAAGCACATTAAAAATTCTTAATATTCATTGTTACTTAATTGTATATCGTCAGCTAAATTATTGTGTATATTTGATATTGCCCACATTTACACTTCATAATACCTTTGTTTGTTTTTTTCATAATACCTTAATTTTTCTTGCTTAAGATGGCAAGTTATGACTAAAATATTCACATTAAAGTTATGTGCTGTTTATTGAGATTGTGTATTGTTTTAATAGTAATCTCAAACCATTACTGTTCTGTGTGTTTCAGGTTACAGACCATTTTAAGCCGTTTTGATGAAGTACTGAATTCGGGGAACATGGCTCTAAGCCTGAGTCAAGGTAAGTTAACTTTACCATGTTTGTTAACTCGCTAAATCCTGTTTGCAACACTTGTCTCCATTGGCTTCAGTTACAATGCTAATATTAGTCTTTGTCAGTGTCTTTGACCACAGTACTGAACATAAGCCTTTCACATCTGAGCCCCAGCTTTAAGCACAATGCTACTTTCATCTAAATGCTAATCCTCATGTTTTTCATTACCATTACTAGAGGGTTAACATCAACATAAAGTGACTGGCTACATCTAAATGCTGGATTTCTCGGTGTCCCTTCGGTCTCCAGTGAGTTAGATTTAACGTGAGTGTTGGTATCTAAATAAGGGAGATGGTGTCAGACTTTCACGGCCTTGGAAATCTCCATGATGTGTTTGGCATATGTCATATGATGGAAGAGCTGGATCTCCAGGTGGATCGCACTGTGCTGCTCTTTTCATGCCGCTCACATTTGGTTGTGGTGTAGAGTTGTTCTTATATAGTTATGTGTTTTACAGTGACTTAACAAGCTATACCATGGTTGCAGCTGTTGACTTTATGGGGATAAACATGCGTTTATACTGGTGTTTATGGGTTCAGCATTATCTTTGACTTGAGTGGAGGGACATGGAGGATTTCAGATTAGTGAACAATCAAATTGCTCCGTATTTGTACCATATCGTAGAGGCTTTTTTTGGGGGGGGGGGGGGTTAAATATAACCAATTTTTATATTTAGATTGTTTGCTATAGTTTTTTAATATAAATTTTAATCTGAATTATTTAACAGTGAAAAATCATTCAAAATAATTTAAGTTAAAGGCAAATCTTAAAAGTATCTATTTTTCATACTGTTCATTATAATATGATGCCTACATTTGCTGGTAACCTTTACAGGATGAATAATAGTTTTTAAGTGTTAATCTTTAATTTATTTAAAAGTAATATTAATAGAAAAATATTAAAATATTTGAAAAATATTAATAATATTTTTTGACATATAAAAAAGATATTTATTGTTTGTTTATCAGTTAAACAGCATTAAATTAATTTTATAATTGAAGTAATTTAATAATTAACAATAAAAGTAATTGATAATAATTTAATGTCATAATATCGATTTTTACATACGGTTGCTCCAACCTTGAATATTGAGTACATGCTTAGTTAACAGTATAATTGAGTATATGCCGTGTTTAATTCTTTAACCAACTTTTCCAGTCACCTCTTCCTTTGTCTCTGCTTGTTAGGTCTTACCTGAATTATTTATTATAGTGCTTCATGTTTTGAAACATTTACTTATGTTGCTTGACCTTTGACATATGTGAGTTTGGGGTGTTATTTATAACTGTGGAGGACCTAATGACCCTTGAGTTTGTAAGTATCTCTTGAAGTAGTAACTAGCTAGCGACTACTTCTTTGTTAATAGAACTCCAAACCAGATTTAAGACTTCTCCTCTGCTGCTATAGGCCATTAAATGGATAAAAACAGATTCCTATTGGTCTTCGAGACCATGCACATTTCAACAATGTCTCCTCAAAAGTATTGGTGAACTTCCAAAAGTGTTAAACTGATTGTTTCACTTGGCTATGTGCCTTGAGATGCATCTGGCCAGAATTCAGTATAAGAACAGGAAGGGGGTCGATTGCCATGCAGCCAACTTCCTCACTAGTCATTTTTAATTTTGGCAGAAGACAAAGTAGACGACATTCAAAGAGTTTTTTTCCTACCCTTTGGCCTTGCCAATGGAGCCGCTGTGAGGCGAGGGTTATAGAGAGGGAGCTGAGAGCTGTGCCTGTCACAGCATTACTCTGACACAGCGTGACAGAGAGAGAGAGAAGGACGAAAGAAGGAGAGAGTGAAAGTGCTGCCTCTTCTCAGAAGCGTTAAAGCCATGTCTGTGGGTGACGATGGAGATGGTGAGTGCGTTTATATATTAAATAGCATAGAAATTACTGTAAGCTGTTGTGGTGTTTGTGTATATGATGTGTAGAGATGTGTTTACAAATCTTTTCGAAAAAATGAAGACAACACAGAGTTATTGTCCGGAAAATACTCTCTTCTAGTGATGATCTGCATCTCTTTCAATTCATAATGTGCATTTCTGTTAAAATGAGTATACCTACTTGTCCTTAAAGTCCAAACAATGGAGTTTAATCAGAATATATTGCATTATACAGTGGGGAAAATATTTATTTGATCCCCTGCTGATTTTGTAAGTTTGCCCACTTACAAAGAAATGAAGGGTCTGTAATTTTTATGGTAGGTTTATTTTAACGTATAGAGACAGAATACCAACCAAAAAATCCAGAAAAAACGCATTATATAAAGGTTAGAAATTGATTTGCATTTCTGTGAGTGAAATAAGTATTTGATCCCCAAGTAAAACATGACTTAGTATTTGGTGCAGAATCCCTTGTTGGCAAGCACAGAGGTAAGACGTTTCTTGTAGTTGGTCACCAGGTTTGCACACATCTCAGGAGGGATTTTGATCCACTCCTCTTTACAGATCCTCTCTAAATCCTTAAGGTTTCTTGGCTGTCGTTTGGCAACTCGAAGTTTCAGCTCCCTCCACAGATTTTCTATAGGATTGAGGTCTGGAGACTGGCTAGGCCACTCCATGACCTCAATGTGCTTCTTCTTGAGCCACTCATTTGTTGCCTTGGCGGTATGTTTCGGGTCATTGTCATGCTGGAAGACCCATCCATGACCCATCTTCAGTGTTCTGGCTGAGGGAAGGAGGTTCTCGTCCAAGATTTTACAGTACATGGCCCCGTCCATTTGCCCCTCAATGCGGTGTATTCGTCCTTTTAACCTTAGCAGAAAAACAGCCCTAAAGCATAATTTTTCCACCTCTGTGCTTGACTGTAGGGATGGTGTTCTTGGGGTCATAGTCAGCATTTCTCTCCCTCCAAACACGGCGAGTCGAGTTAACGCCAAAGAGCTCAATTTTGGTCTCATCTGACCACAGCACTTTCTCCCAAGCCTTCTCTGAATCATTTAGATGTTCATTGGCAAACTTTAAGGCAGGACTAAACTGTGTTCCACATGGACACATAACCAATCTGTGGGAGCCAGAATTCTTGCTTATTTCACTCACTGAAATGCAAATAAATTTCTAACCTTTATATAATGTGTTTTTTCTGGATTTTTTGGTTGGTATTCTGTCTCTATCCATTAAAATAAACTTACCATAAAAATTACAGACCCTTCATTTCTTTGTAAGTGGGCAAACTTACAAAATCAGCAGGGGATCAAATAAATATTTTCCCCACTAAATCTCTTTGTGATATACTAGTTATATTAGTTTCTGCGTCAGTGTGTTTTGTCCCTTGGGAGTTCAAAGTGTGACCCGGTTTCTAGGGCATTTCGTTGCCGCGGCTGCCCATTATTAGACTTTTCAGTTCTTGTCCTGGAAATTTAAGTACTCTATGAGATGCTGTGTGTCCGTTGACTATAAATTGAGCGTTTTGAGTACTTACGTTCGAGGTACGTTTTTGCGGGCTTATTGCACAGGCTGCTCTTTAGCTGTTTGTGTTTCTGGGTAAATGGCTTTGCTTCCTTTTCTCCGTAATCCTGATAACCAGATTAAATAGCCAGTTAGGTTACAGATTGACCAGTGAGGACTTAGAAATCAACACTCAATCACCCACCCACCAATAAGCAATATAATGTTAATGGCAGTTAGACTGACAGTTTGTGTTTCCAGGTCAGTTTTGAGTGAGAAATGCATCACATTAGGGGTGGGCGATATAGCCTCAAAATTATATCACGATATTTCAAGAATATTTGCGATAACGATATTTATGACGATATATAAAAAAAAAAACATGGAAAAACGTTTTATTGGTGATTGCAGATGGCAGGCAGCAGCATTTATTAGTGCAAACAAAATGAAGGGCAATTTCCATCCTTTGTGGCGCGTTAAGGCCAAAAGTACTTCGGCCATCCGCATTACGTCATTTACGTACATACAGTGCGCGTACAACAGCGCATGCGCGAGGTGAATGTTGAGACAAGAGTAGATGGTACTGCGCATTTGTGTCGATCTCGTCCGTCCGCACTCATCCACGGTTGAGTATACTTTGAAAGTAGTGCGGACGCGGCTGTGCGCGAGACGGAACGGAACGCGGAAAGTGAAGTATACCCGGGCCTTTACGGCTCCGACGCGGCCACTCTAGTCAATGCTTGTGTTTACACCAGGGGAGCTGCGGCACGTTTCAGAAGCAGCTCTCCGCGCAGCTTCGCTAAAGATATGCACCTCGCCTATTTTTGATGGTAAGAGTGTGCGCTCGAATATGCTCTAGAACTGCTCTCGCAATACTTTGATGTCATACACCGATCAGTCTGCGCAGCGCTGCTTCAAGTCGAACACACCTATTGGGTTTGTGGTGTTGTTGTTGTGCGTGCTAGGGAACATATATCCGCCATACGTCATCGCGTCGCTATATCATTGATAAAAATTAATACCGATATTTTTGTGGACGGTATGATATGGCACACCCCTACATCACATACTAGTGTGCAGTCAAAAGTAAAAAAATTTATTTGCTGTTAAATATTCTTCACAACTGGCAATATGTGGGTGGGTAATGTGTCATTACATTGATAACTTTGTCACGATACAATATTAAATTTTTTTATTAAGAATTTATATATTGCAATCTTTTCCTTCCTTGAATGGTGCATTGTAAAATTGAACGTTCAATTTTTAGTTTATATAGCATTCAATTTTTTTCACATCAGTGATTTCCCACAGACTTGATTGCATGATGGGCAGTCTTTTCCCCCAAATACTCATAAGTATCGAAACTGTTTTAGAGGGTAAAATATTGCTTTGAAAAAAAAAAGCTTATTCTTAAAAAAAATATTTCCCCCATTCCTACTAATAATAATGTAATATTATTAATAAATTATATTATTACTAAAAATATATAAATATGAAAAATATAAATGTTTATTTTCTGATTTCAGCTGGCCATTTTGGGCAGACCAAAATTTAAATCTTTGTAAATTAATTTAGCCTTTAATAATAATAATTTTTGGTGGACCAAAATTCAAACCAATGTGATTCAGCCATATTATTAAAATTTATTATTTAAAAAAATGTATATATGTGTGTGTGTGTGTGTATATATATATATATATAAAAGAGTTTTCATTATTTTTCTTTCAGCTAACCATTGTTGGCAGACTAAAATTCAAACCAATGTGATTCAGCCATATTATTATCATTTATTATAAATAAAAATAATTTAAAAAATCTAATTTTTTTTTTCAGCAGACCATTTTTGGCAGACTAAAATTCAAACCAATGTGATTCAGTCTTTTTTTTTTTTTAATCTCTCAAATCCATTGATGCTGGCTGCTCTTGTTGTCATGGCAACAGCCTTTGAGAGCGGCCAGCTCTCTCTCTCTCTCTCTCTTTCTCTCTCTCTCTCTTTGTCTTGCTCCATCCTTGCCTTTTCTCCCTTTTTCCCCTTTTTCCCTTTAGCTTGTCCCCACTTTTTCTCGCTCTAGCTTCCTGTTGCTGTTTTGTTCCTTTTGGCCTGCCTAATTCTCGCTTGATCTTTCTCTCCAGGGTCGTCATTGGCCCGTCCTTGGTGGATTGTTGTTGACGCCCTCCCGTCTGAACAAAGGGCGGGTTATGCTACAATGCTAATAATGCTAAACACAGAGCCCTTTCAGCTCCGCTAGTGGGGTCAGCATCCATAATGTGTCAGTGCAGTCAGCCCTTGGCTTAGTAATGGGGTCACAGTGTGATTGCCCACACACACACACACACTTTCTGAGCTGTAGGAGTGTGGCCTTTGTTCTCATCTGTATTTACACATTTTATTCAACCATGTGTGTGTTTGACCATGAATTTGCTTTTAAACTACAATGATCATGCAGCACCATGATGCTAATTAGCTTAGCTTGAGCTCCAGACAAAACAAGCCTCATTGAGATGCGAGAAGCATCCTCAAATCTCAAAGCTCACTGGCTGGTCAAAGATGATGTCATCACTCTCCTGATTGGCTCTTCGGGTGCTGGGATGGATAGGGGGGCGGTGAGGAGCAAAGTGCGAGGGAGGGAGTGATGGAGGAGGAGATGAGGGGGGATGGAGCGAGAGCGTAATTGAGAGGGGAGATGCCGACCAGCTTTTGGGTGGTGGTTTCTGCAAACCTTGTTACGTGCCTTGCTGATCCGTCTCGGGATATTTCGCCACCGTGAGAACCGCTGTCATGTGAGTGGCAGCTTGGGCGTTGCCTCGGATACGAGAGAGAGCCACGCCCGCCTTCAGGCATGAGGCGCCTCATCTGCAAACGCATCTGTGACTGTGAGTGTCTTCTCGAGGTGTTTGAAATGTTGCTGGCGTTTCAAATGACCGTTGACATCTGAACCAGTGCAGAAATAGGGTGTGGCCCAGGTGCCGTGGAGATTTGGGGTGTTTTTAAAAGCCGGTGGATGAAACGAGAGACTGTGTGTGTTCTTCTAGCCTTGCTCTTTACTGGATGCGCCCAATCTGTTCTTGTGTGTGGGTGGCTTTGTGGAGTCTTTGAGTTGTGCAGGCATTGCTCTTTGTGTGTGAATGTGTTCGAGTGATTAATGTTGCCAATGCTTCCTGTTTTTGCTGTTCAGGCCTCTATTAGGTCCTGGTTCTGGGCTGTTCATTGATTAGGCCTACTTAAGATGATATTGTGGTTGGGAGGAAATCAGACCTGTACTTGCCTTGGGTTTCAGTGGTAATGGATTTGTTCATTGATATATTCTGATTATTATCGAACAAGATACATTTGAATGAGAATATGAGACTGTTGGTACAAAAATAAATTGTTTTTACGTATCATCATTGTGCATTACATCTATTTTGGAACAGAAATTGAGGCACTTGATCTCAGCTGGTCTATTGATATTTTGCCTTTATGTTCAGACTTTGATATCCTATTGATTCATGTTCTCATTGCTTTTCTCAGATCGTAGTTTTGACGATGATGACTCTGTGGATGGAAGCAGGCCGTCATCGGCTCAGGCTGCGTTTAAAGTGCCCAAAGTACCCAAGAAACCTGGAGACTCTGCCAGCAGTTCCAGGCGACCCAGTGCCACTGGAGCTGCCAAGACAGGTGAGACGAGTGTGACATTGCATTTACATATCCTAGGGTGCAGAACAGTTTAGCCTTGATGCAGTTTAAAATAAACGTGCTGTGCATTTTAAAGTTCAAATTGACTGATGACAGACTCAATTATTCTGTGCTGTCAGGAAGATGTTATAAGATTATCAGTTTGGTGTTATGTCTAAAAATATTTTTGTTTAAAAATTTTATAGAATGCTAACTTTATATGTGTGGAAATGAAATGGATGGAAATGAATTAGAAAAAAATTATTTATATTAAATAACCATTTGGTGAAGCCTATTTTTAGACAATCCAGTGGGGGAAAAAAAACACTTCACACATGAAAGGTACTTTGTACTTTGAAAGGTATCTCGTTTGATTTTCTCTTTTAATTTGGAACTTGATGGACACAAACTGGAGTATTACACTTAACAAATTATTCAGTCTGGCATCAGTGCACAAACAGCTTCACATTATGTAACAATGAGAACAAAGTACTAATATTATAAAATGGATTGTTCCAGTTTTAAATTTTAGTTGATGAACCGCATTCAGAGCTGTTGTAAAATATTAGGTATACAGACACCTCATCAGTTGTGACATGCTTGGTAGCCATACATTTATTTAGTTTTGCATTATGGTTAATAACTTAATAGCCAGTTTTTCAATGTCTTGACTTGCTTGGGACACATTCTGCTGTATATGTTTTCATTACGCTGCATTACTGTTTGTGTTTTTGCATTACGTTTATATACGAAATATCTACTACAATATAGAGAAATATCTCTACCGGTTGTAAAGTCATAAAAAAAATCTCTCTTATTGTATGAGATGTATACTGTCTAACCACCCATTCCTAAAGGCTTAAAGGAAAAGCTGCCACTGAGATCAAAACCTCTTATGGGCATTTAATGATTGACCAGTAAAGAAGGTGTCTTAAAGAAAGAAAGTGGGCAAAGTGTTTTGTTTGCTTGTTATTTCAATGCAATTCATGTAATTTGTGTAGCTGTATGCATTGATGCTTTTACAGAACACAAAGTTTGCACAAATCCCTTTTTTTGTTAAAAATGTATCAGCAATTCAGCAATGAATTGACTTTTTGCTGAGGCTCATTACCAAGCTTTCAATTCCACCCAAATGCTTTGATATGGGGTTTCCTGAAGGCTGACTGACAGCTCACTGATGCTGATGTGTTTATCAGACTCTTCGGGTCTCCCCCCTGTGTGGCAGATCTTACAGGCCAAACCCCCTCTGGGCTTCATGATTGATCATTCAATTGCAACTGGACAGGAAGACAGACAGGAAGTCCATTAGGACTGAGAGCTGTTAATGTGTAGGATAAGTTTCTTCCCTCATATAAAACATTAACAGCCTCTGTAATTTCACTGCATTCGGTATACAGATAAAAAACACACACACACACACACATATATATATATATATATATATATATTAGTGCTGGGCAGCGATTTAAAATTTTTAATCGTGATTAATCGCATTATGCACAAAATTCAGTAATGAATTCAAAAGTAGTGTATTGTCTAGTAGCCAGTAATAGACCCATGGTTTGTCTGTATGTGTATTCAGAGCCAGTGAGCAACGGACTTTCATAATAATAAAAAACTGCGTTAACGCGCAATAAAATTATTGTCGGCGTTAATCAATTAATGCGTTAACGCAATAATAACGCCTTAACTTGCCCAGCCCTAATATATATATATATATATATATATACAGCGCATTCAGAAAGTATTCAGACCCCCTTCACTTTTTTTAGTTTTGCCATGTTGCAGCCTGATACTACAATTGTTTAAATTCTTTTTTTTCTCATTAATCTACATTCCGTACCTCATAATGATAAAGTGAAAACAGAATTTTAGAAATGTCTCTAAATTTATTAAAAAGAAAAAACTGAAACAACACTTGAAATTTAGCTCAGGTGCCTACCATTTCTCTTGATCATTGCTGAGATGTTTCTACACCTTGATTGGAGTCTGCTTGTGGTAAATTAAATTGATTGGACATGATTTGGAAAGGCACACACCTCTCTATAAAAGGCCTTACAGCTGACAATGCATATCAGAGTGAAAACCAATCCATGAGGTCAAAGGAACTGCCTGCAGAGCTCAGAGACAGGATTGTATCGAGGCACAGATCTGGGGAAGGCTACAAAAAATTTCTGCTGCACTGAAGGTTCCCCAGAGCACAGTGGCTTTCATAATTCTCAAATGGAAGAAGTTTGGCACAACCAGGACTCTTCCAAGAGCTGGTCACCCAGCCAAACTGAGCAATTGATGGAGAAGGGCCTTGTCTAGACCGGTGACCAAGAACCTGATGGTCACTCTAGTTGAGCTCTATCATCATATACTGCAACACTCCACCGATCTGGGCTTTATGGCGGTGTGGCCAAACTCAATTCTCTCCTCAGTGAAGACACATGAAAACACACTTGGAATTTGCAAAACAGCACCTAAAGGACCCTCTGACTGTGAGAAACAAGAAAATCAGGTCTGACGAACCGCAATTCTAAGCATCATGTTTGAAGGAAACCAGCTCTGCTCATCACCTGCAGATTACCATCCCAAAAGTAAAGTGTGCTGGTAGCAGCCTCATGCTGTGGGGGTGTTTTTCAGCAGCAGGGACTGGGAGACTGGTCAGGGTTGAGAGAAAGCTGAATGGAGCAAAGTACAGAGATATCCTCAGTGAAAACCTGTTCCACAGTGCTCAGGACCTCAGACTGGGCCGAAGGTTCACCTTCCAACATGACAATGACCCTAAGCACACAGCCAAGGCAACACGGGAGTGGCTTAGGGACAACTCTGTGAAAGTCCTAGAGTGGCCCAGCCAGAGCCCTGATTTGAACCCTATCAAACATCTCTGGAGAGACCTGAAAATGGCTGTCCACCGACGGTCCCCATCCAACCTGACCGAGCTTGAGAGGATTTGCAAAGAAGAATGGCAGAAAATCCCCCAATCCAGGTGTGCAAAGCTTGTTGCTACATACCCAAAAAGACTCGAGGCTGTAATTGCTGCCAAAGGTGCTTCAACTAATTACTGAGTATACTTATGTAAATGTGATATTTCAGTTTTTTTCTTTTTAATAAATTTACAGACATTTCTAAAATTCTGTTTTCACTTTGTCATTATGAAACACAGAGTGTAGATTAATGAGAAAAAAAATAATTTAAACAATTATAGTATCAGGCTGCAACATAACAAAATTGAAAAAAGTGAAGGGGGTCTGAATATTTTCTGAATGCACTGCATGTATGAAACTCCCTCCCCCCACAGAGAACACTCTCCTGTTTGATTAGCAATACAACAGTTGCCATAGGAACACCTCATTGTGCTCAGTTTCGATGGTAATGGCTGCAACTGTCAGTTAGTTGTCTCCTAGTGTGACTGAGATTAAAAATGTATCAAACAGTGACAGATTCATGTGCCCTTCATAAACCTCATAGCTGTCTCAAGTTTTTGTGTTTTAATGGAAGTCACTCATGTGTTTTGCAGGTGTCTCTAAGGAGGGTGCAGGAGCTATTGATGAGGAGGATTTTATCAAAGCATTCACAGACGTCCCCACGGTTCAGGTGAGACACTTGCATGTAAATGAGGGAGGTGTTACTTAATTCCCTCAGAACCTAGTTACAATCCACCTGTGGTTTTCATAACATTCACGTTTGATCAAAGGCTTGGAATTGTTTGATCTAAAACTGGTGTCTCTGTGCGTCTCTCTCATTACATAGATCTACTCCACACGAGACCTGGAGGATAATCTGAACAAGATTCGCGAAGTTCTGTCTGACGATAAACATGACTGGGACCATAGAACAAACGCGGTGAGTACAACATAGAGTACACGATTTAAACACTCATGCAGGTAATTTTGTCCAGTTAAGCTGGTTGATATGGGGGTCGCCTTGGACTTACACAGATTTGTGTGTAAAGATTTGAACACATTTGCAGTTACTAATGCCACATTTAAAAAAAAAAAGTGCTTTTTGTAGTCATCCATTATTAATTGTTTAATTGACCTTTTGCAAAGACCCACCTCCCTTCGTTACTGTTGTTATGTCCGACAAGCCATGCCGCTCATGTTCTCATGCAGTAAAAAAATACATCGTGGCCCAAAGAGAAAACTGAAAACACACCGACAGTCAAGACACAGCAGGTTATTTTTGGTATGAAACAAAGTCTCCGCTTTCAAATTGTCCATTTTTTTTAAAAATTCAAACAATAAATACTGTTCTCTTTCAAACAATCGCTCGGTATCTCACTATGGGAATGCCCCCAGGCGTGATAGACTATGGAAGCACCAGTTGCACCACGTCTGTCCAAAGGATGGACCAATCACAGCTCATGACAAGGAGCCCACCACTTCTCCCTATATATACAGCTGTGATCCCCAAAACGGCATTCTTGTTCTCTTCTCCGTGAAGACTTTCCTTCAGGACCTAGGCTGCGCTGCTTTCAGTTCGTAGACGTACCGTCAAGGTTGATATTGCCGAACGCAGTGTAGTCAAAGAGAAAAACAAAAAAGAGAAAATCTGTTGCGGATTTTCTGCTCGTTACTGAGATTCTTTGCTTTGCTGTTTATTAGCGATGTTTCCTATCATAACTAATGTGTAAAGGCGAGCTAAGTTTAGGGGATATTTAACTCACCATGTTGGTGTCCAAGGTCGCGGTGGAGAAAGGCAATGATGCCCCTTTGCGCTCATATCTGGCAGCATGTGGATTCATGATCTCGGGCAGGGATTAGCATCTGATGTGTATCGCAAGCATGGGTGTCAAGCATGCCCAGGCTGCGCTGGCGGATGCTGAAAGTTGCTCGCACTGTCCTGTAATGCCGGCCAGGATTCTAGAGAGAAGACTTTGAGTGGCGGCATTTTCCAAAGACGATCCGGTTCTCTCTGCTGTCCCTCCTTCGGCAAATGGGGCCCAACCCTCTCCCCTGCGTGATCTTTCTTCGTGGGGGGATATTATAGATTCGGAGTCCCCTGAGTTTGCACCGCTTTTCGACCAGCAGTTACTGGCGGATGGCGATGAGGTCAAGGGAGATGAGGAGGAAGATGAGGAGATGCTAGCTCGCCGCCTCCGAGATGAGCCAGATGATGAGGAGGATGATGCTATCCTGTCTGCAGCCCCAGTGTCCAGGCCCGTGAGCGCGCAGAGTGGCGATGTGGCATCTACGGTGGTGGATTGCGACCTAGTCGAGGTCCGTAAATGTGCTGCAGCTAAGCTTGGCATCGCTCTGCCTGTAACTCCCAGGGATTGGGCTCTCTAACCCTTCCACAGTCGAGCCGTCAGTGGCTCACCACCTGCATCCGAGCAGGCGGACCACTCTCTCAACAGCCAGCCCCTTGAGGGGGGGGGGGTTACCCAGAACGACTACATTTTTGGATCTGGCCCGTGAGGCCAGGAGGTTATAAACACTATACAGAGCGCAAGAGCTCCATCAACGCGCATGATCTGAAATGGTGGGTCTTTGAGGACTGGTGTACTCGTAAAGGAGTTATTCCTTTTCAGTGCGCGGTGAGTGATGTTCTCTGCTTTTTGCAAAGCTTACTGAACAATGGGAGAGCTTTCTCTACTATTAAAGTTTACCTGGCTGCTATTTCCGCTTGCCATGCAGGTTTTGAAGGAGTTTAAGTGGGTCGCCACCCTCTTGTGTGCTGTTTTATGAATGGAGTGAGGCATTTGAGACCAGTGTCAAAGCAGCTGGTCCCGTCATGGGATTTGTCTATGGTCTTGAATGCTTTAACTCAGGCCCCGTTTGAACCTCTGAAGAGTGTTCATATTAAGCTCCTGTCTGTGAAAACGGTCTTACTACTTGCTTTAGCCTCAGTTAAACGAGTGGGGGAGTTACATGCCTTGTCGGTTCGTCAAGCATGTCTAAATTTTAGTCCGGATGACAGCAAAGGTACGCTGCGGCCAAACCCGGCTTTCGTTCCCAAAGTCAGTGATTCAGCTTATAACTGCTCTGCTTTGGAGTTTTTAACCCTCCTCCATTTTCTTCTTCAGAGGAGAGGAAATTGCACACTTTGTGTCCTGTACGAGCGTTATGCTATTATGTAAACAAGACACGATCCTTCAGAAAGGATGATCAGTTATTCGTTTCATGTAAGGGTAAGCCGATCTCCTCACAGCGCCTCTCCCACTGGATGGAGGCGATTGAACTAGCCTATACATCTATGGGTCTTCAATCCCCAGAGGGCCTTAGGGCCCATTCTACACAAGGTATTGCTACCTCATGGGTGTTGTTCAAGGGGATTTCAGTGGGAGAAGTTTGTGCGACGGCAAGTTGGACTTCCCCGCATTTATCAGATTTTACCGTCTTGATTTCACTGCACCTTCATTGGCTCATGCAGTTCTTAAAGTTGGCTCTTTGGAGAATTGAAAGGTTATCTTTCTTCCTTTTCGAGTCTGTTAGGCGGCTTATGAAAGCATGCGTTATGGGAGTTGGCTATATCATTCCCATAGTGAGATACCAAGCGATTGTTTGAAAGATAACATTAGGTTACTTGCGTAACCCCGGTTCTCTGAGAACAGAGCGAGGTATCTCACCAAGCTTCCCTACTCGCATAACACGGGAGAAGAGCATGCTTAGAATATATGCGCTTTAATTATTTGCATTTATTATAATGCGTAATGTACGTTAGCTCTGTTTATAATACATTATGAATTTTAACAGTTTTGTTCAGTAAAATCATATGATTGCTTGCTTTTGATACTCTATTTGAACTAATTATTGCCTATTTGCTATTATATATGTATTTTAAATCATTGTAAAGGCTGTTGTTTGCTTAAGTCTGTTTTTATTACTGCAAAAAATGAATTATAATAATCCGATTAATCGTTCGAATAAGCGACTGATTACTCGATTACCAAAATAATCGTTATTGACAGCCCTATTTATGGCATTTTGATTAAACATTACAAGGCTAAAATAAAAAAAAGAAATGCATGTATGGATACATTGTCCACAATAAGATCTATAATATCCATTCACAAAATAAATTTTTGTTTCATGCAGACTTAAGCACATCGACATTGTCTCCATATTCCACTTACAAGTGGCTGAATTTGTTTACTGAACAAATATTTGGTGAAATGTGCTGTTATTAGTGTTTCCCATGACAATGTCAATGTTCAAGAGGTGATGTCATTAGGATGCACCAGACCTAGAGTTTTCTTTGTGACCATACATATGGTTCGTTTACACTTCATGTTTTAAACCTCTATTCAACATTTTATGGAATTGTAAAGAGGAATTGTACAAGGAATTGTAAGTTTCCTGGCTTTTATCTAGTTTTGCTTATGCATTTCTATTCAGTTGTGACAAACCCTATTTGATGTGGTATCATTCCCCCCTCCCTTTCCCTCCACAGCTAAAGAAATTCCGATCTCTGCTGGTTGCCGGGGCAGCAGACTATGATTGTTTCTACCAGCACCTGCGTCTGTTGGATGGCGCTTTTAAGCTGTCGGCAAAAGACCTGCGTTCTCAGGTGGTGCGGGAGGCTTGCATCACGGTGGCGTGAGTGTCTAATGGCTTCTTTCCACTGAGCGGTACGGGTCAGTACAGTACAGTACGGTACGATTCGGGACTGAACACCCTGATCCAGCTTGTGTTTCCACCGCCAACAGTACCCTTACTTGATAGTCGTGGTGTATGCCGAAAAGTAGCGATCGACGATAAAGCGCGACAATAGCCGTTTCTCAATATGACATAAAGCACAACTCTAAAATGCAGTTTTAATGAACAATAACAGCCATTATGAAAGTATTAAGTACAAAGTATAAGAGACTTATATAAGAGGAAATAAAGACAAAAGCAAACAATTCAATCAGACGTATGCTACAAAGTCAGTGCTGTACTACGGTAAAGTTCAAAATAAATATATGAGTTAAACATAACTTTGTGCTCAGCCAAAACGATATGACCAGGAACAAATAATAGATTCATGAGACCGCGAATGCCTGTTAAATTTACCCAAAACGAATTGTATCTCATGTTTAATCACTACAGAGACATCAGAGCCAGCAGCAAATGTCGGAAGGACTAGCCGAGCTAAGGCTGCTCTAGGCGGATACATGAGCATTGAGCGCCCGGTGATCGCCTGGAGCTCCGAAATAGGCGGTATCTTTTTAAATAAACCGCAGATTTGAGTTTTAAACAACCACATTATCGCCTTTCATGACACAATAACAGTAATATTTTGAAAATTATGCGGGTTTTTGGGCAATGACGTTTCACAAGTCCACAAGAACAGAAAAGAACGCATATTGAGTAACGGCTATTGTCTGTGTGAAAATATTAAATTATAAAATACACGGTTATATTTTTTTGTGTTTGCGCACTCTGATGTAAATAAGCCCAACACTCATGGACAGCAGAGTGAAGGAGAAGCTTTATCCCCTTGTAGCACGCAAAAGTGACGATTCTAGTCAACCAATCAACGTTCTGCAGTGAGTTTGGCTCCACCCTTTTGGTACCCTTTGCTGTGCTAGGTCCCCCAACGGAAGGGTACCAAAAAAGTGGTATGGTACAGTTCGCTATTTTGGTACAATTCACAACTTCTGACAATGGAAACGGACATAATTGCGTACTGTACCATACTGTACTGAACCGTACTGCTCAGTGGAAACAAGCCATAATTGACTTCTTAAACAATGTGAACTCAAATTTCTGGCACTAGAACATTGTATGTACATGGTATGTAGATTATTAAGATCTGTTTTCCATCAGCCACTTAATTAAGTGCTGGAGACAAGGAGGTGACGAGCAAAGCAATTCCCATTTCCAGTCAAATTAATTTTGATTTGTGTGTTGCTTTTTGTTCATTATAAAAAACACCAATTTATGTTTGTGTCTTTGCAGGCATCTTTCCACACTATTAGGGAATAAGTTTGATCATGGAGCAGAGGCCATTGTTCCAGTGCTCTTCAATCTTATCCCTAACTGTGCCAAAGTGATGGCCACATCTGGCACAGCAGCCATACGCATCATCATACGGGTGAGAAACAGTGGTGTGCATTAGTTTGTTGTGTCTGACTGCACTGTGTGTCTGTGTGTTTGACCGTATGTTTTTGTATTTTCAGCACACTCATGTCCCACGTCTAATTCCTCTCATCACTAGTAACTGCACGTCAAAGTCTGTGTCCGTCCGGAGGTGAGACGTTAAAACTACTTCAACACACTACAGCTGGGTCAAAACAGAGGAAAAGTGATCCGATTTACTTTTTTTTTTTTTATTTACTTTTGTGTGTGTGTAAACCCTGACATTATTTTCCAGGATTCTTAGATGAATCGAAAGTTCAAAAGATATTTTTTTTTAATAGAAATCTTTCTAACAATGTAAGACTTAACTGCTACTTTTGATCTTTTCTTTAATACAAAAAGTAAAACCTGAATGAATTATCATCAATAATCAATCTTGAATAATCAAGAATAATTAAAACTTGAATCACCAGTGATTGTTTCTCACTACTTGCTTGAATTATGTTTATATGTACAAATATTACAGTACATAGTAATATAGGGCAACTTTTTTCCCCCCTGTTTTTAATGAACATTTTTCACCATACAGTGTAAATGATTTGAGGGATGATGACACAAAGAAATTTCCAAACCAGTGTTCGACTTAATTGAAATGGGCAGTTTGAAAGAACTGATTTTTGGAAATGAGTCCAACTTCTCAACTCTTTTGCTAATGAGGATCAAACCAGACAACCTATTAAAAATAAGTGTCTTAACATGCTCATACTTGCAAGTCAGGAATCTAGTCTGCCTGCACAGTCTTTAAGAGATGTAACTGGCTAAATAAAAAGCACATTATGATTTTGTTAAATATTATATTTCCAACAACTGCATATTACTGAATATTGCAGTTTTTATAAATATATTGTAAATATTGAATTTATCTCCCAGGGCTTCTGAGCCCTTCGCAAGTTTACAGACATAATGAGCACATTCATTACTGAATTCACTTTCTTCCTCTCTCTGTCTGTCAGGCGCTGTTATGATTTCTTGGATCTTCTGCTGCAGGAATGGCAGACTCACTCTCTGGAGAGGTACCACCACAGCGCAGGCTAAACTAGAGCTGCCTACTGGTGTTGAAAGGCCAAAACTGCTCTATGTAACTGCTCTTTCTCTTTCCTCCGTTTCTCAGGCATGTGGCTGTGTTGGTGGACAGTATTAAGAAGGGAATCAAAGATGCAGACTCAGAGGCTCGAGTGGAGGCCAGGAAGTGAGTGCTGTTCACAAATGACTTAATGTATTTTGCCGTTTCCTGTTGTGTTTCATCTCCTATGTTGCTCTCTCTCAGGACATACTGGGGGTTGCGGGCTCATTTCCCCGGGGAGGCAGATTCTCTCTATAACTCATTAGAATCGTCCTATCAGAAGACACTTCAGTCGTGTCTACAGAGCTCGGGCAGCGTGGCGTCCCTGCCACAGTCGGATCGCTCGTCCTCCAGTTCGCAAGAAAGCCTTAAGTAAGAATATCTCACTCGCCCTCATCTGACTATACCAGAGACCACCAGTATACAGTGAATTTGAAAAAGAGCTCTGTTTTTTTTTCTCTTCTTTTTCACAGTCGGCCGCTGTCAAAGTGGTCAGCTGCTCCAGGCAGAGGTGAGATCCTTACGTGTGTGTGTGTGTGTGCATGTATTGTGAAAATTTGTATGGGCAATTTGATGCCTATTGTGTTCAGTGACTTTAAAAATCTATTTTTATATCAAAAAATTTAATTACTGAATTGAGAAAAAGGTCAATATTTTAGGTCCTGACAATTTATTTTACACTCCTCGCCCATTTTAAACACCTCTTTAACCTAACTACTTAATTTAATTAATTGTTTTTTATATTAAAGTATTTTAATTTTAAGGTACAAATATTCCATACATAAAAATTCTAAAGGAATTTTCTAAATGCTGTTTAAGTTTGTATGAGAGAGCACGGGATGTTTAACTGTAATATGTGATAGTATGTGTAAGTAATGTGTAAAGTATGTGATTACCCATGTATGTCACATGTTCTGCAGCAGGGTTGTTATTGTTAACTAAAACTGAAACTTATTTCGAAATCTAAATATTTTTTGTTAATTGCAATAAGACCATATAAGAACTGAAATTAAAAAAAAGCTAAATAAGCTGAAATATAAAAATAAAAGCCTTGAAATATCAATAAATACTGAAACAATACTGGTTCACAGTGAGAATGTTATAAAAAATATCAATGTAAAAATTTAAATGTTTGCTTTTAGATTCCACTTTTCATGCTTATTTAAATAAATGTTGCATACACATTTTGTTTGTGTGTTTGTTATTTTAGTGCCTGCTTGTTCAAAATCATCAGGATCTCCAGGCTCTTTGCAGCGTTCCCGCAGTGATGTGGATGTCAACGCAGCCGCCGGTGCTAAAGCCAGACACAGCGGACAGGTTGGAGGGGCGGGCCGAGTCACGACAGGCCTGGCCCCTGGATCATACACATCTCTCGGTAGGAGCCACATAAAGTTGATGCACAGTTTTACCAGATTTGATTAACTTATGAATATGCAGAGCTCATACATGTGAATATACAGTAGGGCTGGGTAAAAAATATCGATATCTCGATATTAATCGATTCTAATTTTTACGGAACGATATCAATTTTTAAATCCCAAGACAAGGGGCATTTTGCTAAATATATGCACCAAATAACATTCATTATAAATTTTACTGTTCTTCAGTGTTTAATTTGTTTGAATAAATCCATCAAGTTTTTACGACAGCCACCATTATGTTTATATAAAAAAAATGAATTGAAGTAGAAATATTATTATGTAATTGTAACTTTATTATTTTAAAAACTTCATTGTGTAATTTTAACAAATCAGTCAATTGTAACCTTCAATATTATAGTAATGTAGTACCAACGGACTCTCGTGTATATTTTACAGCATTACTTGAGAGATTTTTTTTCCTTGAGAAAATTTGGCATGTACTGTACCTGATATATATCCAAAATAATCGATATTGAATTGAATCGAATTGGTAATCGAATCGAATCGCAAGCTTGTTGAATGAGAATCGAATCGAATCGAATCGTGAAATTTGTGTCAAAACCCAGCCCTAATATACAGGCTCTCCGCTCTTTTCTACCACACGCGATAGGAACTGAAGTGAAGAATTCTTAATTCTTAACACAAAGGTTACCTGTGTGTGTGTGTGTGTGTGTGTGTATGGTTGTGTGATTCTGTTGTGAGTATGTTTGTGTCTCTTGTTCTAACTGGTTTGCTGTGCTCCTCTCTCTCTTCTTGGCTTAAGATGATGCCTCTGATAAGGATGGTAAGATCATCTGCCATTTGCTCATCTTCATCTTCCCCTTTTCTTACTTGCCCTCTCCCTCTTTCTATCAGCCTTCTTTCTGCATGTAACTCATGCTTTCCTACTGTTTGTCTTTGAATCGTTGATCAGGATTTTGAGGTGATTTATATATGTATCTCTGATCTGTATTGAATTATGCTAGGTGAAAAGTTGTTTGCTTTTCTTTGTAGTTTTTCAGTGCTTTGTAGGCATAATAGGGAACCTGATCCTCACATATAGTGGGTGGAGCTCATTGTGTGTGATGTAGCGCTGCTGCTGTCTGCTGGTGGCATGTGGTATCGCAAGAATATGACTCATCTGCCTTTCAGCTTGTGGTTGTGCCAAGTTGAATTGCTTCATTAAAAATCATTCTTACTGATCTGATGCTCTCCTCTTACTCTGTCCATTCTGTCCTGTCTTCTTTTCTTTAACTCAATCATTAATATGTTCCCTCAATCACAGGCCTGGCCCAAGTGGGTGGTTTTGGAGGGCCAGCGAGACACTCTGGAAATCTCTTATTAGTAATTTGTTGGTGTTTTTATGATTGAACTGAAGTATTACAACATGTTTGTTTTTTCAAGGGCGACTACGGACTAAGCAGACTTTATCAACGGCATCTAGCATGGGCAGCAGTCAGGTGGACTCAAGAGGCCGGACCAGATCAAAGATGGCGTCTCAGTCACAACGTAAGTACCTACACACTGCATGTTCATACACATTCTACGTATACAGTGAAGAAGCACAAATATTGTAGATAAATATTATATACTATTCCTTACACACCTCTTATGTTGTCGTTTTGCTCATGTACCACACCATAAACACACTATATTAACATAACACCGCTCTCATGTAAATTTAATAGTCTGTAAATGTCTGTAAGTGCAAAATATTTGCCAATAGAGGATTGTACTGACTGCAAACTCCCAGGAATGATCCATACACAAATTTTATACATTTTATTATTCCTATTATGCATTTTTTACATTTATTTGAAATGGAAATCTTTTGTAATAATTTAAATATTTTTTATGTCACTTTTAATCAATTTAATGCATCCTTGATAAATAAAAGTATTAATTTATTTAGGAAAAATAAGACTCAATGCTATTTTTCTACACATATGGCAAGCATGCAGTGAAACATGACTATAAACCATCTTCACACCACGTACTGTAACACACATTGTCAACTGCATGTGTGTGTGTGTACGTAAAAGATTATCAGGAGTCATCCTGCTCCAAGGATGTAACCCACAGCTCCTCCAACTGTTTCTGTGCCTCTAGGTTCCGACGATTCTGATTGCACGCCAGGTACCCTCGTCTGACATTGTTGGGCGAGTGTGTTTAGTTCATGCGAACGTGTGTGAGAGCGTTTGTGAGCGAGCAAATGTTTTATGTCTTGAGTGGCCTGCATGCTGTGTGGTCTTCACTTGGGTGTGACGGTATCAGTCCATTTCTGCGTGTAGAAACACAAACTCTCAGACACATCGGTTTAGCGGTGAATGTTGGGCAGCCTGGGCTGCTTAAACATATTGAGAGTATTGATGGAACTAAAGCAGTGGCAAACACAACCATGATGTTTTTCATCTTTTGTGTGCCTTCATGGTGATGTTGTGAAGTCACGTCAGTTGCGATGCTGTTGCAGGGCTTTTTGAATCTATGTGCGCGTCTCATACTGATGTTTTTATTTGCAGGCTGATGGTTTTATTCATTTGTACGGTGTGTCAAAACAACACATTGACTGCATGTTTTTCCCCATAATGCATTTGTATTCGTTTAATATGCTGTTCCTCCTCCCACCCAATGGGTCTCTTGGACCCGCCCCGCTCCCTAATCCTCCCCCCTCATTGGCTCAGGATCACAGTCTGCTACCCCTGTTGGTGGTAAGATTTTCAACATATTTCACCTGTGACTCGTTCACTTAGTCCAGTCACTCCCATCCTGTGGGCCTCCAACCTCTAGTCTTACATCTTCCCTTGTCCTGGTTTACGGGGGGGAAAAACATGGGTTTTCCCATCAGCCCCCACTTTCTTTACTGCATGGAGGGTGTGTTGCTTGGATCACTTTGGATGGTGTTTTTTTTTTCTCTCTTCAAACCTGTGAATAATTTGTTAAACCTCACTTTAACGCTGGGCGGTATGACGGTATATATAAATTGTGTAATACATATTCTGCTTCTACTATGAATCTGCTACACAATTCCTGTATATATGTGTCGCAATTTAAAAACTTTGGTGTTATGTAATGTGAAGCTGTTTCGGTACTTGTGTCTATGGTAAATAAAGTAAGATGTTCCTTTCACATTGAAAGCATTTAAGCCACTAAATTATAAAAAAATAAATGATTGTGTTATGATTTAAAATATATTTGCTTGAATTTTCAGCAAAAATAATTATTGTGAGGCGTGTATTATTACCGTGACACAAGATTTTGGTCATATCGCCCACCCCTACTTCACGTCACTGAGTGGGGAAATTTAATGATTTGGTCACTGGTGTGTCAAAGTGCAGCGTGAGCATGTTCATTTGTGTTTGTGTAGAGTTTGTAGTCATAGAAACATTTTCACTTGTTCAGTAGGGAAACCTCATTCTTCCCTTTTTGTCTCGGACACAATCAGAATCATAGCACTAGCACTTCTATGTCAAACTGTCATCTGTGTCTGTGATTATGTTATTGTAATGTAAATTATTGCTGTCTGGATGAACAACAAAAATGTCAGCATAGCTATGATGATTAGTTTGTTGGTGACATTTAAGTTTGGCGATAGTGGACAGTCTGTTTTTTGTGTTATTTGTTATATATATATATATATATATATATATATATTTTATACTCTTTGTGTTAATGTTAACCCGGAAAACAGTATTTAATGCTCTTTGTGTTAATGTTTGCATATAAAAGCATTTATCGGTAGGAAGATGTACATTTCCAATGGTTTTTCAGGCTCACAAAACTTCTGTTTTTGTTTTCTGTATATTTACAGCGGGTTCTCGCTCGGGTTCCCCAGGCCGGGTTTTGACCAGCACAGCTCTGAGCACACTCAGTACAGGAGCTCAGCGTGTGAGTGCAGCTCCGGGGTCCCACCGTCGCAGCCGGATCCCACGCAGTCAAGGCTGCAGTCGAGACTCCAGCCCCACGCGCCTCTCTGTTGGTAAGCACTGACTTCTATCTGTGGTCTTCTATCGTGATGATCTCCTCAGTTATGTTTTCTCTCTGATGAATAAAAGACTATTTTTAATTTATTTTTAATCTGTTTGGGCATAAGTTGCAAAAGTGTTGCAATTGCACATTGGCTGTGAGACTTCAGTAGGCCTTCACATAAACAGGCGATAATGTTCTTACCAAAACTGAAATGTTTTCTTTCAATCAAAGCTCCTTCAAACATCAGTCACATCTACAATGGATCAAAAGGAGGTATGTTGGTGTTTTTTTTCCCCCTTGATCTCCGCCAGTCGTCCCATAATGATAATCCATCTGCCTGTCTGAGCTGGGACTGTCATCCTAATGGTGTTTCATGCTGGCGGTTGTGCTGTGTTGCGTGTAACACGCCGCTTTGGGAAAGCAGAACATGCCGTCACATTAACCTGCTGGGTCTTCCCTTGTCTGCTGTGATGTTAAACCCCACAGCTTGGTGCTGCTCTTTGCAAAGTGAATGAATGAAGTCCATCTCATGAATGCAGATGAACGTTGAACATTGGTTAAGACACAGGATATAAAAGCAAAGATCCTGACCTTCCACCTCCCATTTATTAGCATTCACCCTATAATCCTTAACCTTCTAATTGTTCTTCCCCTGTCACTAAATGTCTGCTCTTTTCTTATCAGTTCCTTTATTGTGGAATTTGTGCATGGAAAATTAGTACAAATGTCAGTGTTTTTATGTTGTTTGTCTTCCTTTTTCTGTGAGGTTCCTCGGGGCTCTGTATTGGGCCCTTTTTTCCTCAAAAAGTTCTTAGAAAGTGCTTAGAAAAACCTTATGCAATTGTTACAGCTTTTCTTTCTCTGTTGCTCCTACCTTGCCTGTCTGTTATACCTTTCAATGTCTCTGTTCTTCTTTATCTGTTTTTTCTCTCTGCTCTTGTCTTGATATGTTTTCTTGGGGGTGGGTCAGCGAGGGGTAGTCGTATACCACGGCCTAGTGTGAGTCAGGGCTGCAGTCGTGAGGCCAGCCGAGAGAGCAGCAGAGACACCAGCCCTGTGCGCTCCTTCACGCCGCTCGGTGAGTAACCACGGCAACCATTTCATCTATCAGGACCAATCAGCTTCAATTCAGCAGGGGCCTAAAATGATTAGACAAAATCATGCCATGCTGAAAAATTATACGTGTCCTCCTTCAATTCATTTGAAACTGGAAGTCAAGCTTCTGCACATTTGCACATTTTGCTCTTTACTCGACTCGCTTCAACGTTTTTGCTGCTACCAAACAGGAATGCTTGTACAGTGATACACAGCACTGCAAGCACATTCACGTTGAATTACAAATATTTTTTGAGGTTGAAAATCCCACATGTTCCAGCTTGGTCAGGAAGCAGTTTTCTCCTGGCCTTTTTTTTGTTTGTTTGTTTTGTTTTTTGCCTCATCTTACATAGTAAACATTGCTGATGAATGCTGACACAAGCTTCATCTGAGGTCCTTAAAATACAGCACACCAGAGAAAAATTATGTAAAACCACAGACAGGAAATATTAGGAATAACCCTAATAGTCATCAGTTTTCTTAATACCCATTCCTCATCAGTATCTACCCTACATTTTTTTTTATGTCTTGTTGAATATCCTGTTTTGCACAGAAATGAAGAAGGAAGAAAATTTGTTTGTGAATGCCGTTCCTTGATGACTGTATACAAGTACATAATGTGCAAAAGCCTTCTCACAAGTATTTAATTAAATTAAACATGGAGCCCTCAGTGTGCCAAAAAGTGCAACACATCTTTTTTCTTTTCTTTTTGGGAAATAATCAACATTTTCAAGTTTGTTTTGAGAGGCACAAACTTCAAAGTGGAATGAGGATAATAAAATTTAAGATAGAGACTCTGCTGCCAGCAATATTTTTGAGGTTAGGTAATTCAGAAGAACTTTTTTGAGGGGTGCCCAAGTGTGAAAATATTCCTGGTGTTGTGCAGAACACAAGCAGAACTGGACTAATACCCTTGAGCGTTGTGAAATGTGTGTGTCACAGCGGGGCATGTGTGTGGTTGGTGATGGCACATTCTCACATTACTGCTAATTGGGAGTTTCTCTGGTGAGCTCTAACACTTGCCTGGTTATTTACGCGCGTGTGTGCTTGTTTGCATTCTTGTGTGTGTGTTGCAGCATCCCGGCATTATTCTCGCTCAACTGGTGCTCTTCATGCCCCAGATGCCTTCGGTGCAGCAGGTGAACGGTCACCCCAGCCGGCACAGGACTCTTTACATTTTTTTTTTTTTTTTAAGTCATTGTCAGTTTTTGAATTGTAGTTTTTCATCTCCTCCTCCTGCTGCTTTCAGTTTAGCCTCCATCAGACCTGCATGCTTTAAGTTTAGTGGTCATTACAGCTGTTCCTCCAATTACATTTATAACAACCGTATTCAAGTAGATTCATGTGGAACATCTTTCACAGTCACCTATCATTTTTTTCCCTGAATTTAACCCAAGTTTTTTTTATGTGTGTACTTGTTTTTGGATTTTTTGTTGTTGTTGTATTGGCGTTTGTGGTTAAATTTCATTAGTGTTTTTCAGTGGTAATCATTTGTTTCTGGTTTTCTAGTGTCAATATCCATATTATTGGTGAATTATGTTTTAATTGATTTCTCAGTATTGATAAGATCACTGCATTAAGTTTTTTGTTTGGAAATGTATTTGTGCATGTATGTGTAAAATGTGTGATGTGTGTTGTAGGTTCTGGGTTGGGTATGTCTCAGTCCAGTCATCTCTCATCCTCAGTTAGTGCCATGAGAGTGCTGAACACAGGATCGGACGTGGAGGAAGCCCTGGCTGATGCTCTGGTAAAAATAAATACAGACACATATGGGAACTCTGCTTACACCCTTCTCACACACAAGTTTACATACCCTTTTATCAAACAATTACATACCCAGAATCTGACTTTTGGAAGTTTTAAAAAGAGAAATCATTTGTTTTATTTATTTGTTTATATACACCTTACAGATGTTTACGGTCAGTTTTTTTTAGTTTTGAAAGAAATTATTACTTTTAATCAGCAGGGGTGAAGTAAATTGATCAGACGTGACTGTAAAGACTTTTACATTGTTGCACAACATTTCTACTTCAAATAATAAAAAATAATACAAAAAATGTCTCATGGTTTCCACAAAAATATTAAGCACCACAACAGTTTTAAACTGATAATAATAAATGTTTAAGCAGCAAATCAGCATATTAGAATTAATTCTGAAGGATTGTGTTACTGAAGTTTACATTAAAATTTATATCAAATAAATTACATTTTAAAATATATTAAAGGGGTCCTATTATGCTCTTTTACAAAGTCTTGATTTTGTTTTGGGGGTGTGCTAGAACAGGCTCTCATACTAGGTTGTTCGAAAAACACATTAGTTTTCACATATTTTACATTATTACAACACCTCTCTCCCCAGTCTGGCATGAACGGCTCGAAT
>NW_015645538.1:585034-588844 GCF_001515625.1 Sinocyclocheilus rhinocerous
TCGGTTTTTTCGCTTATTTCAGTTGCCGAACATTCCCTAACTCGTTGCCTTTTCTAGTGCAGCTCAACCAGGTCTCGTCCCATTCGTCGATATTTGTGATATCATAAATCCCGGAAAATATGCGTTGTAGTCCAAACGAGTCGTTCGTTGTAGTTTTTGAAAAGTGGTTTCTGTTAAATAAAATATCTCCTTTTGAAGTGGACTTTGAGCTTTGTAACTTTGCAGATCTTTTTTATGCTCAAACAGCAACATTACAGACTAACTAAAGTTGAAAAAGTGAAAAAGCATAATAGGACCCCTTTAAAAAAGAAAATGATTATTTGAAACTAATAATTTTTCACAATAACACAGTTTTTACTGTTTTTGTGATCAGATAAATTCTGCCTTGGTGAGAATAAGAATACTATTAAAGAAGTATAAAAGATTAAAAAATCCTACTGATCCCATAATTTTGTGTATTAAAAAAAAAAAACTGGTATGGACACTTTTGACATCACTATATATTTATATAGGATTGGAATTTAATATTATGTAGGGATGTCAAAAGTGTCATATGCATACCAGTTTTTTTTAAGCTATAAACATCTTGCAGATTTTGCAAGGGGTATGCAAACTTATAGAAAAAACTTTACTCACAAAATTAACCTAACCAGTGTATTATGTGCTAAATGTCTGTCTTCAACTCATGCTTTAACCTTTGGCTTTATCAATGCTGCCAGCTATTAGGAGACATGCGGGGCAAGGTTAGTCTGGCTGGCTTTCTGTCTGTCTCTCTGCATTAAGATGACGTTAAATTTAAATTTTCACAGTCTTTCTTTTTTTTTTTTTAAGTTGTCTCAGTGTTAACTTTATACATAAAATGCTAATTTGGATGTCATTTTATGTTTTTCTAAGCAGAAGAAACCAGCTCGGCGGCGGTATGACACCTATGGGATGTACTCGGATGATGATGCAAATAGCGACGCCTCCAGCGCGTGTTCAGAGCGTTCGTACAGCTCTCGGAATGGCAGCATTCCAACTTATATGCGGCAGACTGAGGACGTGGCCGAAGTGCTCAATCGCTGTGCCTCTGCCAATTGGTCAGAGAGAAAAGAGGGGCTGATGGGATTGCAAGCACTGTTAAAAAACCAACGTACTCTCAGGTAACTCATTCAAACACAAAATAAGGTGTGATTGTTTTTCATATTCCAGCTTTACTAAATTGACTGATTCATGTTCAGTGAAAGGGTTTAATTTATTCTTTCTATCTGTTTCAGCCGTGTTGAGCTGAAGAGGTTGTGCGAAATTTTCACGAGGATGTTTGCAGACCCACACAGCAAGGTACCTTCGTTTGCCGCTTTCAAGCTCCAGAACACACTTACACTACACACACACACACACACACACACATGCACACACACTTCTGCAAGACATACACCAGCATGAACTGCATCACACAAAACCGCTTGACTGTATCGGATTCTGCCTCACCCACAGCCCGTATTCTCGCCACAAACACACTCCACACTCTCAGGCATGTGCAGTGCACACTAACTCTGGGGTTGAAGACCGTGGCTAATCGCATGGTTTGGTTTGAGTGGATTTCTGATTTCAGACAGCTCGCTCGTCTTTTTTCAACCACTGTAACGCCCGACGTCCAAACTTCCTCTGTAGCTTTCCTTCCTTTCTTGCTTGCATTCACGCATACACATACTGGGACTGTCACAATTCCCGAAAAAAAGAAGAACATCTTAAAATCTAAGTTTCATGCAAATCTCTGACCATTATGAAGAACATGAGAGAATGAGAATGAAATGAGAATGTGAAAATTCAATATAGCCTTGTAGGATTTCAGTGTAAGCGCTGATGTTTCAAGTGTCTTTTCTATATAAATTTAAATGATTCTTAAAAATTTTACTCATAAACTATTGGTTGAATTGACAGCCCAGTCCTACACGCACACAGACTAACCCGCGTTTGAAGTGTCTCTCTTTCTCCTGGAACCTCCTTCTGGCATTCTGTATCTTGTCGGGTAGTCCGTAGCTTCGCCCCATTTATCTGATTACTGGGCTCATGGCTCATGGCCCGCCCCTCTTTCTGATTTGCAGCGTGATCCCAGAGGCTTCGTCACGGCAGAATCCGGTATCAGTTCTGCCTCTTTTAAGGTACAGAAGTCATTCTGACACTCCTGTCCAACACAATCACATTCTACAGCCACCCAAGCTTTTCTTCAGGGGTATGGAAAACCCTGGATCCTTTTATGTGGATAACTAAAAGTGTGGATATTTAAATTGCAAAATATGCTTATGGATTTCATACCATTTCCCCCCTTTTTTATTGGTCTACAGTGGTCTTGTTTCAAAAGGGTGCCTTATTTTTCATTTCTAGTGTTTGAATCCTTTCCTTAAAAGATTAGTTCACCCCAAAATGGAAATTATGTCTTCATTTACTTACCCTCATGTCGTTCCAAATGCATAGAGAATACGGACTTGAGTGGTTTAATCCAAGTCTTCTGAAGAGACATGATCGCTATACATGTATTCTTAAGGGACTTTCTTAAGGGATTGGAATGACATGAGGATGAGTAAATGATGACAGAATGTTCATTTTGGGATGAATTAACCTTTTAATACGGTATCATAACATGTTTATATGTTAAACTTAATTTTAATGTATTTATTCATTTTTATGTTGTTCCCAAAATGGTTCTGCAAATGGTTAGCATTTATCTTTTATATCTTTTTACGGACATTCACCAGTGTGTTTGTTTCTTTTCATGCCTTACCCTGTGGTGGAACTGTAGAGAGTAAGTGTGGTTAACTTTTGTGCAAATGTTTTTTTTTTTTTGGTGTTTTTTTTTTTTTTTTATGCTTTTTTGTTTGTATGCAGTGTCAGTATCCATAAACTGTGAGATGCTTCTCTAATAAATAGCTGGAAAGCATTTATTCCGTTTTTGGCTGTGTTTGGGACTTAGCATTAACAGTGCAATCTACTTTACTAATGTACTAATCAGTAACATGGTGAATGAATGATGGATGATGAAAATGTGACACCTAACAGATGACAAAGATGTTTTTGATCCTGCTATTAATCTGTGGCTTTGCTGTTAACTAATCAAGAATATCTAAAAAGTGTCTGTATTGTAAACATCAGTAGTTTGGATGTTTGATCTTTCACAATATTGTATTGTATTGTAATGTAACAATTAGCATGCTGGTTTTTTTTTCATTTCTACATTGTATTTGTTTTTAATGGGGCAAATCTTCTGAAATTCCCAAGTAGGTAAATAACTAAGTAGTGCCTTTATCAAACTAAATAAACTGCTGGCTGAATCATAGTGTGCCATTTGGAAAAACTTTGATTATCAAATATTGTGAACCAATCGATTTCTGCTTACCTTCAATTTCCCCATATCTCTCTATTTTATATTACTTCCCTACATCACTATTAATTATATAGAGACCATCATGATGACAGTTTATCATTTATGCTGTTCCGATTGACTTTTTATAAAAAGTGGGGTTTCTTTACTAACTGATGCTATTCAGTTGGAACCAGTTGGAGTCAAATCAGAATTTATATTAAAGGGGTCATATGTTGCTAAAAAGAACATTATTTTGTGTATTTGGTGTAATGAAATGTGTTTATGTGGTTTAAGGTTCAAAAAACACATTATTTTCTACATACTGTACATTATTGTTTCTCCTCTATGCATGCCCTTTCTGAAACGCGTAGATTTTTACAAAGCTCATCGGTCTGAAAAAGCGAGGTGTGCTCTGATTGGCCAGCTATCCAATGCGTTGTGATTGGCCGAATACCTCAAGCATGTGA
>NW_015645538.1:589230-592731 GCF_001515625.1 Sinocyclocheilus rhinocerous
AAACAAAACCAAATTAAACCCTGCGGCTCGTGACGATACATTGATGTGTAAAGACACGAAACGATCGGTCTGTGCAAGAAACTGAACAGTATTTATATCGTTTTTTACCTCTGATTCACCGCAATGTCCGAACTGTCCTGAGTGCGTTCTCAACAGCCGGGGCATGACGCGTCTTCTTCTTCTTGCTTTATGGCAGATCACAGACATATAAGTGCATTACCGCCACCTATCTCTCAAATGGACCATTGACACTGTATCTACAATCTCAATTAGGAGTTTTATGTCTTGCATATCACAGTTTTAGGTGAAGGTGGGTGATGGCATTGGCACTGCTTAGACATTTTCCTACTGGGAGACAAAAACATTGCATCATTAACTCTAACAAATGAACAACAAATGTCCTCTGACTGAGTGCGATGGATGCATGAATCAAAACTGATTATTTTTGTGGTCATGTGTTTTTGTTCATTTATTCTTATTGATTTAGCTGCTGTTGTATATTTCTGATGTCTGTTTTGCTGATGGTGTTTGTACAGGTGTTCAGCATGTTTTTGGAAACACTGGTGGACTTCATTGCAGTTCATAAGGAGGATCTACAGGACTGGCTCTTTGTACTGCTCACACAACTGCTGAAGAAAATGGGAGCGGATCTGCTCGGCTCAGTACAAGCCAAAGTACAGAAAGCCCTAGACGTCACAAGGTATGTTATATGCAGGGTTCGTACGCTCATGAAAAACCTAGAAAAGTCATTGAATTTTAAAACCGCAATTTCCAGGCCTGGAAAAGTTTTGGGAAAGTCATGGAAATCTATTTCACAAATCTCTGTATAATAGAATTATGTTTAATCAGGTCCTGAATTTTGGTGCGGGATTGTGCATAGGCTATATCGCATAGTTTTACTCATTCCCGCAGCTTTCAACTTTAAAATGATGGATATTCACACATTTATTCAATAGCATGTAGGTTTGATGAGTAAATAAATCCACACAGAAGATCAGATCAGATCAGCAGGGCTCTCAAATCTCACGCATTCACCGTGAGACACACGCATTTCAACCCGCTCTCACGCCGAGAAATAAGGGATATCTTGTCCTGCTATAATTAATGGACGGATCCAGAGGGAAGCTCTGCCGAGTTCATAGCTGTCTCAGTCTCGAGTTATACAGAGTTAAAGGACACCTACCAGCCAATCAGAAATTAGAATGTTGATGTTCCCGCGTAAATTACGTGATCCCGCTGCAAGCGCGCTCGTTACTAAGCAACATGGATGCGCGCACACACACGGAGTGTAAAGCTGCGGTCACACTAGACTTTGATGCAGTCAAAAACTCTCCAACTGCTTTGCAACCAAAAGCTTTAACTTAGCTTTGGCTACCAGAAACTAAGGAAAGTACTACCGATATTATAACAATGGGTAAATCTGATTAAAGTCAGACAAATTCATCCAAATAAAACAAAGTGTTTTATATATATATTTTTTTTTAAAGTATCAAAAATAAAAAGAAATTTGGTCCCAAATGAGCCAACTGAACATCAGTGCTCAGTGTACATACTGTACACATACAGTAGGATTGCAGAGCTTGCCCTGAGCATGTCAAGCTGTGTGTGTGTGAGAGAGAGAGAGTGAGTACACATTAATGTGTGGCGCAGTTGCAGCTTATTACTTATTACTAAAACAAGAAAGCAAACCATAGCATTAATAGTCAATAATTTTATTAACATATGCTATGATAATTTGAACAGATTTTTATTCTTACTGTAAAATAATGGAACATTAGGTCATGAATATTTTCTCAAAAGTCATGGAAAAGTCATGGAAATTTATTGGTAAAAATGTGTAATAACACTGTATATGGAAAAACTGGAATCCATTATTTCTGTCATGCTCTGATACGAAGTGTCCACAGATTTTGAGAATGCTTGAGAATAGTTTATTCATTTCTTGTGTTTTTCTTCAGAGAATCTTTCCCGAATGATCTACAGTTCACTATCCTAATGAGATTCACAGTTGACCAAACACAGACACCCAACTTAAAGGTAAGTGCTTTTTTGGAGACACTTTATCTTCTCACACTGTGTGGATGAGCAACTAGGCTTGATAGTGTCGTGCTGGTATCAGAGAATGTAAATTAACATGGATTGCGGCTGCCAGGTCTTGCTTAAGAGCTTGTTTTGGAGTTTCTACAGGATGTCATGCACTGGGTCAGTGTTCTCAGGTTGTTGTTATCCCTCCATAAAATCTCATGCAAGCCACAAGGACTTTGCCTTGCATAAGAATCTTCAACCTCTACCTTACAGTGTTTCCTGCACCTCAGCTGAATCTGAAGAGCCACTGTTTTAGTTGTTGCATTGCTAATGCATTGTCAAATTTGTGAATGAATAGATCAATTGATACCATTTTACAATACAAAATACACTTGTTTTTTATTGATAGGGTGCCAGTGTATTTTTTGCATTATTTATATAGTATTATAGTATTTATTAATATTTTGAATTGGCTTTTAGTTTTATATTTTCTACATTTTTTAATGTGCCATTTTTATATTTTTTATATAGCTTCATTTTATTTTTATTTCAGTTTTAGTTTTAATGCTTAAACTAACTTATTTAATGCATAAAGTAACTTAGTTTCAATTTAGTTGGTAAGGGAACAGTTTTTTTTTTATTTGTTTTTTTTTTGTACTATTTTTGTATTTATTAATATTTTGAATTGGCTTTTATTTTTTATCTTTAGTTTGTCATTGGCATGCATTTCATGAATTCATTTTTCTTGATATTCTTCTATTTTGTTTTATTGTTTTTTTAGTTTTAGTAACTTCAGTGCTTCAACTTACTCTTATTTATTTCAGTTAGATTACACAAGGAATCTTTTTAACATTTCATTTAGGTTTTTAGGTTTTTGTTTTTCATCCAATATTTTATTTTATTTTTAGAATTCCCTGATTTTTAATAGTTTTAGTTCAAAATTACAACACTGTAGGTTGCTGAATTTACAATGTTAGATGACAGCAAAGGTAGTCTAAATGTAAAATTAAAGCAAATCAACATGAACAATTAAATATCCAGTGTTGGCCAATATTAATAAAAAAAAATAAAAAAAAGAGAAAATCGTCCAAAAGACAAAATTACACATATTCAGAGTTTAATTAAAACTGTATTGTAATATACAAAATACCATGAAAAATATTATTTAGCAACATTTGCGTTGTTGTCGTCTTCGGCTGCAACAATAAAATTCCTTATGAAACACTGTCCTACACCAATCCCATAACCAAATTTGCCATGTCCACACACGCAAAGACCCAATAAGAACAAATAAGATCAGTGGCGTATAGCGTCTGGTTATGCAGGGTATGCAGGTGCATATGGGCCCGGGCAGTTTGAGGGCAGTTTGTCCAACAGCTTTATGAGAATTTGCGGCCCGAGTCCGACTGGATACCGTGACTTTTCTCTCTCTCTCTCTTCCCCATTACACAGCTATTAAAATAGTTCAGTTTTGTT
>NW_015645538.1:592870-609873 GCF_001515625.1 Sinocyclocheilus rhinocerous
GCCATTGCGCTTCGGGCATCACGTGATCGAGTCCCCGCTCGCGGACCTTTCCCGATCCCATCCCCCCTCTCTCTCCCACTTCGCTTCCTGTCTCACTACTATCCTATCAATAAAAGGCAAAAACGCCAAAAACATCTTAAAAAAAAGTGACAGTAAAGACGTAATATTACAAAGATTTCTATTTCGAATAAATGCTGTTCTTTTGAACTTTCTATTCATCAAAGAACCTTAATATATCACAGTATCTACAAAAAAATATTAAGCAGCATAACCATTTTCAACATTGATGATAAGAAATGTTTCTTGAGCACCAAATCAGCATATTAGAATGATTTCTGAAGGATCATGTGGCACTGAAGACTGGAGTAATGAAGCTGAAAATTCAGCATTATCATCACAAAAATAAATAAATTTTAAAATATGTTCAAATTGAAAACAGCTGTTTTAATTTGGAATAATATTTTACTCTTTTTACTGTATTTTTGATTAAATAAATGCAACCATGGTGCGCATAAGATACTTTTTTTTTTTTTTCTTTCTGACCCCAAAATTTTGAAAAGTAGTGTAGAAAACGTGTGGGGGAAAAGGGCTTTTTCTGGGCCGAGTTATTAGCTTAATTAGTCAGTCTTGACAGAAGCAGGTTGTTTTATTGAAGGCATGATGTTCGAGAGAGAGGGACGTCACTGAAAGAGAGCAGGACACAACCCGCTGGCAACACAATACTCTTGAGACACAAGTTTTTTTGTCTTTGAAACGCTGTGCTGAGCCCAATCACACCCGACATGCTCACTCCAACTTCCCCCTGCTGTCTTGCTTCATTTCAAGGATTTAAGAATAGCTGTGAACGTGTGACTTTGTGTGCTTTTTTGTAACTGATGGACTGCAGCGGTGATGGTGTTTTGATTCTGACTGTGGAAAAGTTTGATTTGAAGGAGGGTTTGTGATCGAGGTATAATGTTTGAAGTAAAACTTTTGGAGTGAATGTTACTGTTGAATGACATAATATGCCTAAGTTGAATTTGTTGCACAGTTGTAACACGAGGATAATGTTTCAGGTGAAGGTGGCCATTTTGAAGTACATAGAAACACTCACACTACAAATGGAGCTGGTAAAATTACCATTGTTTTGTTTAAATAAAAACAAATAAATTAGACTACAAATATTAGTATTATTAAATACAAAATAAATTATTTAATTTTTAGTATTATAGAGTATTTATTTTTGATTTGTTAAATTTTTATAATTTAAATACTAATAAAATTATGGAATATTCCTTTGTTTTTTTTTTCTCATATCATATGGAATGATATGGGGGAAAAACAGTTTTTTTTGTAAAAAATAAAAGCTATTTCAAAATACTAAGAAACACTTTAATAGTATATACGTAATACCAAAATAACACTGCAATTTTGATATACCAACTTGTGTTTGTGTAAAAAGAGATAGACTGCAGAGTGATATGAAACCACTCATACAGTTAAGCACTCATTATATAAAACTATTTTTTCATTTTCACCATTGAGATTGACCAATTGGAATTAAAGGGTTAGTTTACCCAAAAATGAAAATTCTGTCATTAATTACTCACCCTCATGTCGTTTCAAACCCGTAAGACCTTCGTTCATCTTCGGAAAACAAATTAAGATATTTTTGATGGAATCTGAGAGCTGTCTGACCCTGCATAGACAGCAACGCAACTGAAATGTTCCCAAGTCCAGAAACGTAGCAAGGAGATCTGTAAAATAATACATGTGACATCAGTGGTTCATTCGCAATTATTCAAAGCTACGAGAATACTTTTTGTGTGCAAAAGAAAAAAAAAGACTATTCAACAATTCTTCTCCTCCGCATCACCCTGGTGCCATTTTGGAGAATATCCGCTGGACGTAAACAGCGTATACTTGAAGTCTTTCTTAATTTAAATTCTTGTATGTCTTAACACATGATGAGGGAGTGTTTTAAACTGTGTGCTGGAATAGTCTGTGTAATTAATGACAGAATGTTCATTTTTGGGTGAACTAACCCTTTAAGTATTTGAGAGAGCCATGTAATAAGGCTATAACACGGATGTGTTATGAATGTGTCTCTGTGCAGGGTGGTGATCAACCCACAGCATCTGGTCGGACGGCGCTGGATAACAAGACCTCTCTGCTAAATACTATGCCACTCCTCTCCTCAAGTCCCCGCCCAACAAAGGAATACCAGTCAGTCAGCTACTCTGACTCCTCCTTCACCTCCTCCCCTTTCAATAAAAGCCTGAAAGATGCAGACCAAGATGCCGAGTCCCTCACTGATGGTAAAGCACTTCCATAGCTATTTGTAGCTGCTTTGTGAAATGTGTACATGTAAGCACATGTGTGGGTCTGACTTCCTTTCTGCTGGTGGTGTTACAGACAGTGGCGTGGACCAGTCTGAGGTGGTTGCTGAGCTCCTAAAGGAGCTCTCGAATCACAGCGAGCGGGTGGAAGAGAGGAAAGCCGCGCTGTGTGAGCTAATGCGGCTGATCAGAGAAACACAACTGCATGTTTGGGACGAGCACTTCAAAACCATCCTCCTGCTGCTCCTAGAAACACTCGGGGATGGAGAGGTGCATGCAAACATACACTCACTGCTGTAAACGCACTCTAATCTTAATCATGAGGACAACCAAATGCATCTTATTTACTTGCTGATCTTTATTTTTCTCTCTCAGCATGTCATTCGGGCATTAGCACTGCGAGTGTTGAAGGAGATCTTAAACCGGCAACCGTGGCGCTTTAAAAACTATGCAGAACTCACCATTATGAAGACCCTGGAAGCACATAAAGACCCACACAAAGAGGTCCAGGCTCCTTGACACACAGTCACATGAAGCATGTTAGACCGACAGCTCAGACCGAAGCGCAAATCTAAACCTAAACACAAAATGTCCTTTTGTCTCTGTATCAGGTGGTACGGGCTGCAGAAGAGGCAGCGTCTATGTTGGCGACCTCAATAAGTCCTGATCAGTGTATTAAGGTGTTGTGCCCCATCATCCAGTCGGCTGATTACCCCATTAACCTAGCTGCCATCAAGATGCTCACCAGAGTCATTGACCGGCTGCCCAAAGAGGGTCTCCTTCAAATGCTCCCTGAGATCGTCCCTGGGCTCATTCAGGTAAATACTGTATTTTATATACACTAGGTTTGAGGTCAATAAGGTTTATTTTTGAAGAAGAAGTGAATACTGTTATTCAGCAAGGATGCATTTAATTGATCAAAAGTTAAAGACAATTATAATGTTACAAAAGATTTGTATTTCAAATAAAAACTGTTGTTTTTAACTTTCTATTCATCAAAGAATCCTGGAAAAAAAGTATATATCATGGTAAAATATGAAGCAGGACAACTGTTTTCAACATTGATAATAATAATAAATGTTTCATGTACTGCAAATCAGCATATTAGAATGAATTCTGAAGCATCATGTGACACTCAAGACTGGAGTAATGATGCTGAAATTCAGCTTTGCTATCACATGAATAAATTATATTTTAAAATATAATAAAATAGAAACCAGTTATTTGAAATTGTAATATTTCACAATATTACTGTTTTGTTTTTATTTTTGATAAAGAAATGCAGCCTTGGTGAGCATAAGACAATTCTTTCATTAACAAATCTTATTGACCTCAAGCTTTTTAAATGCTAGTGTATGAATAGGGTAAGGAAGCAAGAACAGTTTCTAATAAACTTATTTGAAAAAATACTGGAATTGAATGATGTGTGATTAATGGTTCTTTCATGTGTGTTCTTATGCTGCTGTGGATGGAATATACTGTAGTAAATACATAGTTTCCTGCAATACTCAGAGGCACCACAGTGCCACTATTGAATCTATAGTGCGACAGCATAATCATTGTAATCTGATTACAGAACATATGTTTTTTTGGTTCATTTTATTGAATCAAAAAGTCCAGCACAACTAGTGTGGTCCAACTCTTGTTTCCTTGTGGTGATACAGAGCTAATCAGTTAGAAGGGTCATTTTTTGTCATTTAAACAGCTTTCAACTGTGAGACTAAAAGGGATAGTTCACCCAAAAGTCTGTCATCATTTATTGCTTTTTCTCTGTGGAATATAAAATGCCCTAGTGTTTTTTGTCCATACAGTTGAAGTCAGTGGTCATCAAAACTATTTGGTTGCCAACATTCATTTTGTGGTCTGTTAACAAAAGAAAGTCTTAAGCCCGGGACACACCAAGCTGATGGTCGGCTGTCGGCGAGTATCTGTCAGGCTAGATTGTTCGGTGTGTTCCACACGCATCGGGGCCGTCGGCGCTAGTGGGAACTCTGATTGGATGTTCAGTTTAGCTAACGAGTCAGTGCTCGAGAATTAAAGCGAAAGTGATGAAAACGAGCAATATACACAATATACACACAGAAGACTGTTTAATGTTACGTGATCTTTCCCAAGCATTCCAATATGTGAATATTTTCATAACACGAGCCACTTAAAATGAAGAAAGTTATCAACATAACTGATATTCAAAATGGTAAGCAAGCGCTGCTTTGTTTACGTTTCGTATATCTGCATATATCTCTTATATCCTTGTTTCAGTTTCTCCTTTTAAATGACAAATATATACTATTGATAGCTGCTGATGCTGATATAGACAGTTAATTCTTCTCACGCAGGCACAGAACGCTCGTGTTAGTTTGCAGTCGGCTGTAGTCTGTGCGGTGTGTTCAAGTACAGCTTTTTGGTCCTGATGCTGCCGACGCAAGGCGACAACACTGTAAATGTAACCGAGTAAATGATGACAGAATTTTCATTTCTGGGTAAACTATCCCTTTAAAATCAGTGTACTTGACCATTAAGAAATCTGAACTTTTGAAGGAACTCAGAGCCAGAATTGTTCAATTTTTCACTTTTCCCATTCCTAATTATATAGCAAAATGTATTTAACATATAAAGTTCCAGTTAATGACTTTACATACTTCAGTTGAATGGCATGTCAGGACACAGATTGTCTGTTCTAGATGCTGTAGAACATGCTATCAAACTTTGATAGTTGACTTTATACATGATTTAACCCCCTTTGACTCCCCCTAGTGGATGTATTTAGGAACAAACTAAATACATTGACTTACCCTAATATTAAGCATCTTTGTTAAGGTTATAAGCTCTTGGCTATGATGGTCCCTGCTTGTTTTGATTATATTTTGCTCTCCTTTGCAGGGTTATGATAACTCTGAGAGCAGTGTACGAAAGGCGTGTGTATTTTGCCTTGTGGCCATCTATGCTGTCATTGGAGAGGATTTGAAACCTCACCTCAGCCAGCTGTCGGGTAGCAAGGTGAGCCGTTTCCTCTTGCTAAACCCAACCCCTTTCCCTTTTCCGCCTTACTCTCAATATCTCTCGGTTTGATATTTCAAAACATCTATAACATGTACATTCTCTCTCTTTTCCCAGCTGAAACTGTTGAATTTGTACATAAAGCGAGCTCAGAGCGGCTCCAGTGGAAGTGACCAGTCTTCAGATCTAGGAGGGCAGGGACTGTAGCTGTGCCGCCACCATTCAGAACTACAGCACTCTCTTAGTGCAGGGGGACCCTAGCTGGCTTTTTAACTCACATTCATACACAAACACCTACACACGCTTACCTACAGATACACAAAGCCGCATGCACCTACACTGCTGGACACCCTCCTCCGGCCCCACAAAACCTTCCAGTGGGATATGCGTCGAGGAGCGGCGTCGGACTGAAACTCTTCCTCCAAACTAGGATCACCGTCACTCTGTGTGCATGTCTGAGAAACCGCTATCTGTGGCACAGTTGGTGGACTGCTGATGTAGTTTTGTTGCCTTGTTAATGAGAAGATCATGTGTACGAGTGTGTGTGTGTGTGTGTGTGTGTGTGTCAGACGGGGAAGGTGGAAACCCAGCAGAAAGAGGGGGGTGTCATTTTGTGCAACATGGAAATTGTTTCTTTTTATCAAAGAGCTTTTGAAAAACTCAGATTTTTAAGATGAAGTTCAAAACTTCTTGGTCTGAGCGACGTGTCATTAACGTTCCTAATTGCTCACTATCGATTATTATTAATGGTCATATCAGTTCATAACAGTGAGCGGTTGGTCCAGCTTGCTCTATTATAAGACATACTTTGCTTGCTCGATGCATGTCATGAATAAATCTGAACCTTTTTATCTGGTTGCGTATATGGCTTAACGCACACCCGAGATTCTCATCACAGCGAGGCCACATGTGATACCACACCACATAGGTAATATGTATCTATAAATACCATAACAAAGGAATATTCAAGAAGATCTTGTGATGTCCTGAGGGTGTGTGGATTCTTTTAAGTAGCATAGTGTCATTCTTCTCTGATGGTAAATTTGTAGAAATGTATTTACACTTCTAAATGCCGCAACTGTCTTGTCACTTGTTTCCTGTAGTGTCGGTCTTTCTCCCCCGTGAGGAAGTTCTCTTTCTTCCCGCTGCATTTCTAGAACTGTGCTAACAATGAAATTAAAATAAAGAAAATGTACAGTAATGAACTAAATGTCTCCTTGTTATTTTTCTAAATGTGACCCTGGAGCACAAAACCAGTCTTAAGTAGCACGGGTATATTTGTAGCAATAGCCAAAAATACATTGTGTCGGTCAAAATTATCGATTTTTCTTTTATGCCCAAAATCATTAGGATATTAAGTAAAGATCATGTTCCATGAAGATATATTTTGTAAATTTCCATGATGTATAAATCTCAATTTTAAAAAATTGACCCTTACGACTGGTTTTGTGGTCCAGGGTCTGTACCTTGAAAATGAGTACAACAAATGAGTTATGATTTAAAGGGTTATTTGACCCAAAATTGAGACTTTTGGCATCATTTACTCGCCATCATGTCATTCCAAACCTTTACTATTTCTTCTGTGGAACAAAAAAAGAAGATATTTTGAATAGTATTTCAACCATTTTCGTCCATAATAAAATTTAATGGGATCCAAACAACATTTTTGACCCCTTTGATTTTCATTTAATAGAAAAAAAAAAATAAATTTCAAAATATGCTCTCTTTTTTTTGGTTATATGGACTGTTTAAAGGAAATAAAAAATGTACACTAATGTTCAAAAGTTTTGGGTCCGTAATATGTTTTCATGTCTTTAAAAGATATGTCAAATGCTCACCAAGGCTGCATTATTTGACCAGAAATACAGTAAAAGCAGTAATATTGGGAAATATTACAATTATATATAGATTATAATCTATAGTCTTCAGTGTCGAATGATCCTTCAGAAATCATTGTACTATTCTGATTTGGTGCTTAAGAAACATTTATTATTATTAATGATGAAAACAGTTGTGCTGCTTAATGTTTTTGTGAAAACTGAAAAAAAAATTCTGGATTCTTTGATGAATAGAATGTTGAAAAGAACAGCGTTTATTTTAAATATACATTTTATGTAAATTATAAATTCCTTACTGCCGCTTTTGATCCATGTAATGCACGGTTGCTGAATATAATTATGAAATTCTTTCCAAAAAAATGTAGATTATGTAGTGAAATGATATTGCAGAGTCACGGAGGGGCGATCGCGTGCGCTGTCTCGGTGGATGAAGTTCACTGCTGATAAACAACAGCAACAGCGAGACTCGACGCCAGACTGCTTTGGTCGCTGTCTGTCACTAGTTTTTTCAGCATTGATCGCGGGTTTCCTAGATAGTAATGCAATGCTGTTCTGGCAGCTGCACACTGGGAGCTTTGAGAGTCAACAGCCCTACAGCTACAGTAACACACGGTAAGACTGAGCGCTACTGAACAACTCGTGTTTAATGGAAATTAAGGACATAACTTTTATTGGTATTTCCGTCTGAATTCATGTTGAGTTTTTCTCTGTAAGTTACGTAAGTGTCACTGTGTATTTGTGTTTCTGTATACAATCGCACAAATATATACAACGAAATATTCTTTACTGTTTATTAAGTTACATATAAGTTCGTTTTACTATAACTTTTTCTCGTGGCCACTCCTGAGTGATGCGATGAGTTTCTCTGTTAGTCGCATCTGTCTCAAGTTTGTTTACTCTGTTGAGAAGCGTCTTCAGCTGGGTTAAAATGACAGATTATATTCAATTCATTAAACACAATTCAAAATATTATATAACGATTACATAAATTATGCTATATTGCTGTTATATGAAAATAATTTCTGAGTAGCCTACACAAAATGCAAACAATAAAACAATTATGACGCAAAATTCATAGAGCATAATTAATAAATAAATAAACAAATATATAATGGCCAACTAATATACTAATAAATTATGTAGATGTACTAATATTTAAAATTGACAGCTTGCCTGATCAGACATTTATGAAAAACACTTTTCCTGAGAACACAGTTCAACATTTCTGTTAAAATGTACCTCGTTAGTTGACCCTTGTCTGAGTGTATACCAGTGTGCTTTTATTGTGTTCACTTATTACCCAACAGCCATAGTAAAAGTATGATGGTGAACTAGGTGTTTAAAATCAACACAAACCCACTGCTAGAAAAACATATTCATGTATTTTGTCACATGAGTTAAAATCACTTATCTGTAATGAGAAATTAGAGTGCAGTAAAGTCAAAACCAGTGAGAAATGTAATTGTATTCATCCTCTGCACTTTTGTTGACTTCATTTGGCCATTGCAAACCTTACAAATAGATCTGGGTGACATACACTATTCTGCTATTTCCCTGTTTCTCTCACTAAATAGAAACTTACTACATAACTGGCATCTGAAAATTATTTATCTATAAGTCTGCAATATTGTTTTTCAAGGACACTAGTGCCCTCAGTGAAAAAAAAATGAATCAAGTGTTTCTCAGCTGTCTCAAAGCACTGCACCTACATTCCCAGCTGTAAACACCCAAAGCTGTTTTGTTTATAGGTTGGTGGTCTGTTTAAGAGAATCTAATGATGCTCAAAGACCCGTCTGCCTTCCTGTCCAGACCACCACCACAACAACAATAACAGGTTAAAAACACCCAAAATATGTCCTTAAGTGGCCATCCCTGTTTTCAGAATGGAATTTCAGAGCAAAAACAGCCAAGGTGGGATCTGAATATCTCACGCTACTAGTCCTCATTTATGTCAGCGAAAACAGCTATCTGTCTTAATGTATATCTATATTTTCTTGTAATTTCACAGCAGTGTTGATATATGACCCTGGAGCACAAAACCTGTCATAAGTAGCACGGGTATATTTGTAGCAATAGCCAACAATACATTGTATGGCTCAAAATTATCGATTTTTCTTTTATGCCTAAAATCATTTGGATATTATGTAAAGATCATGTTCCATGAAGATATTTTGTAAATGTCCTACTATAAACTTCATTTGGACAACTTTAAAGGTGATTTTCTCAACATTTAGATTTTTTTACTCCCTCAGATTCCAGATTTTCAAATAGTTGTATCTCAACCAAATATTGTCATATCCTAACAAACCATACATCAATGGAAAGCTTATTCATTCAGCTTTCATAGGGTCAAATTGACCCTTGTGACTGGTTTTGTGGTCCATGGTCACATATGGACTTTAGCTGTCAGCTGCAGATCTGAGGTTTTGAATATAAATGTGTTGATTGTGTTAAACATTCTATGATTTAAATGATTAATAAAAATAAAAACAATCGTCCATATTCAACAAGTTTGCATTTCTTCCACCAGGTGACGTGTCGTTTAATTTATACGCTGCAAGTTAAAGGTTATATTTTGTTTGGAAGCCGAGAGTGACTACAAGTGTATCTGAGCGCGAGCCAGGGAGACGATGACGACAGATCCTCGGAAGCTGATTGGCTGAGCGCGGCTCGCAGAGCAACGTGATTGGCTGTCAGATTCCAGACCCAGATCCCTGCTGCAGCTCTCTCGCGTTTAGGGTTTGAATGGTGGCAGACAGAGGGCCGCGTCCATGTGTGGTGATCTTTGGCCTCTTCCGAAAGATCAAACGGGCGGGTCAACACGATGAAATTAGGCGAACGTTTTCGGACAGTAGAGAGCGTAAAGACACCGCACTGCGTGCAGGATTAGATGAAAGCGAGCGAACTCTGCCAACCCAGTTACTCGAGCGGACATTGCGTGTGAATGCGGTGACAGTCAACAGCGTCCTCCCACCCTGCTTTATATAATGGAAGATCGCATACATATATGATGTGCTGCTGATGTATACGGGATAACATACGGGAGCTGGAAACGGATAATACACGAGGAGGTGTAACGTGGAGGGTTGAGTTGACTTCGCGACGCTGCAGCTCATCCCGAGACTGTTATTTCTCGCCTATGTTACTGTGAAACTCAAGCAATGGCGAGGCACACGGCAGTCAGGGCTAGAGCCGTTTGCCCTGCTTTCAACAGCTAGCCTTCCGCGGGTGGCCACCTAACCAGCTCTAGTAGGACTAGCTGACTCTTGCGGCAACGCGAGCTCCGTGCAGGTGCTGTCTGTACGAGGTGAAGCTGGCGGCGCTCCGGTTAGAGTCGGAGGAGAAGGATCTAGGCGCCATGGCGTGGGTGCTGAAGATGGACGATGCTACCATCGAGTCTGGGCTAGTGCACGACTTCGATGCCAGTTTGTCTGGCATCGGCCAGGAGCTCGGGGCTGGCGCGTACAGCATGAGGTTAGAGCAGCATGCAAACCGATCAGCAGCTTCCCAAGAGTCCCTAAGCCGGTGGCGATGCATCTATGACGGCGAGCTAGTTGGCTAGCTGTCTTGATCGCTGTGCTATATAGCGAACCTCGGGATTCCAGGCGGTTTGTGCTTATAGGTTTCAAAAATTCTTATTTTGATACGATTATTTATCATTTGGCCCTTCGCGAGTTTGTTTTTGTCGTCTGCTAGATGCAGTATGGCTATATGAGAGTTGCTAGAGCTAGCTCAAAACAATAGACAACGAGTTGCATCCTAATGTTGTCTGACTATCTTGAGAGCTAACGAGACCTGGCATTTGTTTTAATCTGGTTGTAGAGTGTTAATCGGTATTCTCACGCTCCTTTCCAATAGCCATAACGTGGTTGCACTGAAACGATAACAAGCGCGTTTGAAGTAATGTTACTTCCTGGAACAGGGTGTTCTTTGACATCTGTCCTGAGGTGCGAAATTAACAGTTATAAAGAATTAGTTTACATTTTATTTAACGTTTAACGAATTGGGTTAAATCTTATATCTTCGCATGCATTGTTTTAAAGGGCATTAAAATGTTTCAAGAATAACACGTTTAATGATTGAAGAAATTGAGGCGAACGTTGAACTCCATTATGTCATACGATACTGCGCATAGAAGCTATGGTTACGTCATTGAACTGTTAGGGAGACTCTGAAACAGTTGATGCGATATTTAAGATGATGGTCATATCCTAGAGATAGTCAGTCTGCCTTTTCCATGTACCTTTAAAATAAGGAAATTAAAGGTGAAGTGTGTATTATATTTCTTTTATAAAATATTCATATCCCAGTTTATTATGCAGGCATACGAGTCAGTTGATTCTCCAAAAAATGTAAATACTGTGGCTCAACAGCACCGGCTCAACCAATGACGCGAGTCTGAGGGCGGGACACTTTCACACTGACCAATGGCACACAGAAGGATTGGTTTGGGAAACCTGTTAGAAAAAGCCATAATTGTGGTAATGTTTGATTTTGTAGTCATAAAACTGTTATTCTAAATAACCCAAATAAAGAAAAAAAAACTAGGATCCAGCAGGCCGCACTGTTACAAACGTCGCATCATATAACCAAATAAATTTCTGAGGGAACCTGTAGAGTGTGACAGTTGGGTTCTGGAAGTAATCCCATTCATTTTCTAATTTGGGGGAATTGATTTAAAAAGATAACTAAACCTACTGTGAGCTATGAGGTTGTTAATTGTTAATAATCTGCATCGTTTTCAGTTTTAAAAAATAATCATGTTTATCAGTGAATTTCTGGTGAAAAACTACATTAACTATGATTCTGCAAAGAAAGGTCCACCAGTCAAAGAACCGAAAGCAGAAAATCACACCAAAAGAACTTGCGCCCACCCACTCCCATGTAGCATTGCGAATGACACAAGTGTCAGCCTCCCTCCCTCATAATTTGTAATAAAAAAACGAAAAAAATATTACACGCACACATCCGAAAGCGCATTTTCTGTTTTCTAAAGTATAGCAACAACATGTAGTCGCTGAGAGGCTAAGTAACTGGAAAAGAAATCCCTGATGCGTTCCCATGCGGTAACCTTCTATAAGCATTTATTGACTTGATGTAACAAACAACTGCTTATATACATAAAAGGACAATTAAGAAGGATTAAAAACATCTAGAGTGGTCAACAGAAATTGAGCATTCCCTGCTACTCACACATGTCAGGAAACACAACCAGGGAAATATCCTCTTGCACCCATGTGACCAAACACTTGAAATGCATAATCACAATATAAAATAAAAGACAAACATTTACTGCACCTACATCAACTTTCAGGTTGGCCTACTAATTGACATCAGAACTAAACAGCTCTATTTTGCTTAAAAATATCATGGTTCACCTTTACTATTGGAAAATATCACATTATTTAATGTTTTTAATATTGTTTTCAGGCGCTACTAATATTATTATAGGCGTTTGTTATTAAGTTGAATCTGACCAGTATCAAACTGTCCAAAACATCACACGCTACAATTTATTCATAGTTACGTATTGTTTTTTTCATGAGTTCCAACTGCATGCCAGGTGCTTCAGCATCCACAGCATTGGAAGAGACAAACCACAATCCCCCTGCATACGTCACATTTTCATTGGGGTATTAATGATGGAGCATATTTGAACTCTATATGTCGTTTTTCCAAATCGCCAGCAGCCTTCGCTATTCCAATTTGGCCACAAGGAGTTTTAAATGTGGTCACTGCATGATAGGAATACACATTATGCGCCTGAAGTCAGGTTCCATGGAACGGTTACTCTGGGATGTGGCGGGCTTCTGGAGGTTGTGGTGGAAAGAGCAACATCAGCACTTTCCCTGGAGCGCTCTGTTATTCTGCAAGTGTGCATATGCAAGTGTCTGAAATACTCTGTGTGAGAGAGAGTATAGTCAGTGGTTGAGTGAGTTTACATTCTGTGGAGGATTTGTTAGTGGTGGGAGCGCTGTAGTGTGAGACAGTGGGAAGAAGGCTGTTCACATGCTCTCCCCCTGTGATATCAAGTTTCTTGCTACTCTTCCAGCCCCCTGCAGATTTGCAGTTGACACAGTCCTCTATTGGTGTTAGAGGACCAGACAGTGTTTTTGGGTCATTGAGGCATAACCTGGCCACAGACTTTAGGTTAAAACATGCATACATATATTAGAGAAAGTGTTATGTGTCTGCTATTTAGTTATTTTTAAACATTTTAATCACATTTTTGCCGACACAATTGTCTGTTACGCATATTTTATGACACTATCCTGCAAGTTCTTAATGGATTTTTCAAAATGGTCTCACCAAGGAAGCTTCATATTATGAAGTTGAAATATCTCATATAGTTTTTTTTTTATTGTGCTGTAAGAGTTTAATGTTTGTCATTGTATTTTATTACATTTAAATAATCTAATTGTAGTTTCCATTGTTTTGTTTTTCATTTATTTAGACAAAATAGCATACATTTATTGTATTGGCCATTAATTGTTGCCCAGAAAATTCAATAATTATTGGCTTAGCCGTATCAGGCAGAATTTAAATATGGCTCCATCCATAATGAAAATAGTTAGTGTTGGTATTAATGTTGCATAATAATAATAATAAATTGTATATTTTATTTAAAAGACAATCTTTTTGCATTGACTAGTTCATTTAAAATGGTTCCATGACATACATTTTTAAAACAAATACAAAATTCCATGTAGTTTCTGATTTAATGAGGTCATGAAACCTGCATGCACGATTATAAAAGAATGATCAAAATGCTGTTTAAATGAATTTAAAATTAACTATAACATGTCACATTGCAGGCAGGATATGGCCATTTTCATGTCAGCTGCCCTTATATTTCTAACTTTTATGAGATATGGACAGGAATATGACATTTTCTGCATTTGCAGTTTGCAGGTGTTTTCAGTGAACAGGGTCAGATAAGTTCAAGTTCCAGATATCATGGAGATATGCTTATTATTTTCCTGCTGTGTCTGTTGGTCAGTGCTGTGACGTGGTGCGTTTGAGGTAAATGAGGGTGTGAGATGCTGATTATCTAACTTGCGATCATGTGGAATGAGCAGCTGTGGAACGGAATGTTACAGTGGAGCTGCTCATATTTCAGAAAACACTTGCAGATTGGTGGGCAGGAAGGATCCTGCAGGCCGCACTGTTACAAACGTCGCGTCATGTCAAACAGACTGCCAGCTAACTGACGCAGCGTCTTTAGCTGTCACTGCACTGACCTGATACCGCCTGTATGTGTGTGAGTGTAGCAAAGCAGTGTCAAGCTCAGAGCCATGGCCTAATATATCAAATATAATAATATTTTGGGCTAAATAGTGTGTAAATTAATTGTTCATTGTTGATTGTTTGATATTGTGTACATATTACCATCAAAATGTTGGGGTCAGTAAGATTTTTTTTTACTGTTTTTGAAGGAAGTCTGTTATGCTCAACAAGGCTGCATTTGTTAAAAATAAAACTATAAAACTGTGAAATATTATTACCATTTAAACTAACTTTTCTGTTTGAGTATTTTTTTAAAGGGGTCATCGGATGCTACATGCACTTTTACAAGTTGTTTGAACTGAAATGTGTGTTGGCAGTGTGTGTACACAACCACCCTATAATGATAAAGATCCACCCAGTGTTTTTTTAAAAATCTGATTAAATGTTTTCCCCTTTCTCAAATCGACCCGATCTCAGATGCCTGTCTGTGTGCCGATAGTTTGATTGACAGTAGCGTTTCAGCACAGACTGGACTGGTGTCTTACCTTAGACCCGCCCTGAGTGAACTGTCATCAGTCCGCCATTGTTTCACCGCCGGAGCAGATGTAGACAAGAATGACTCCTAAGCGATGATTTCATTAAATAAACATGAGCGCTGCAGGTTCAAAGTCAGGTGCTGCACTGCTTTGTGTACAGCAGTTACTGGGGAAAAAGTTATATTTCTACCAAACGCTCCACCTGCTGTCAGAGAATGAATGAGCATTTTCAATAAAACTGATGTTTTATTCAGAGTTCAGACAAATGCAAAACTCGATCCATGTTTTTTTTACCCTGCAAACACACAGAGCTTTAAATGTGAACTGGTGGATCGACAAGAAGACAATGCATTATAAAAATCTAAACAGAATAGGAGTGTGCGATATGTATGGTCTGCGATTATATCGTAATTGTTGTTTTAACGATGTGCGATTTTATATTATCGAGTATATCGCGAAAAGCAAACAAAACACCTACAGAGTGCGCGCATACATTAGATGATGAAGTCTAGCAGGTTAGACTAGTGTGCGCATTTAGAGTGCGTTCTTTCACTGCGTGAATCAGTCTATTAAAATGCATTTAGAATTATCACATAATTCAAGGCAGAAAATGTATATATTTATATCATATAGTTAATATCACACGAAAAGTGACGTTTGTTTTCCTCCCAAAGTCAGCATGATTACATATGTGATATTGATTTTATACAACAGTTCAATAAACAAGAAGTTAATATTAAGAGACTTACATTTTAGACACCATATTTCCTGTTTTTGCTCTATTTCTCCAACAAAAATCATTCCAAACAAAGCCACAGCGCTGTTTTGCGTCTCTGAGCAACATGACGGTGTTTCGTTCCTGAATGAATAATCCGTTTAAATTATTAGGTTCAATCGCAGTGACTCACTTAATAGTGACTTGCTGCCACCTACTGGCAGTTTTAATTTCACATTTAAGGTACCTTTTCATTTTTAAAATAATTTCAAACATCAGTTTTCAATGTTTTATGTTTAAAATATCAAAACATTATTTATGCATTTGTAACTGCAGGTTAGAGTGTTCCATGTCCCTCAGAGCTGCATTAAACAGTGTTTAAATGCATCTGTGTTTACACTTGGCATTAACATGCGATCACCGTGATCTGATCAAGCAGATCGGACCGTCAGTCAATCAGAACACGGTGTGTTTACACTTGGCAACATCAGCTGACTTCTCTATCTTAACTGATCGGATCTGTCGTTCCCGCACAATATTTAAATAAGTCTGCAGAGAATGGCCCCGGTGCAAAGTCGACCCGAAGTGGTGGGTTTCCTTTTTTTAAACCATTTTCAGTCGCGGGACATTTAACAAAGGAAAATATCTGTACGAGTCTCCCTAGCGCTCCACGGCCTCTCTCTTCTGACAGTTCGCGAGAGCGGGGGTGGGGTTTTGCGTGACATCGACCTGTGAATGCAGACACGATGGCTGGATTGCATTTACATTACATTGAGATCCGATCACAATGCGTCCTCGACTACCTCTGGAGCAGGACACACTGATCGGATAACATTCCAAACGGAAGCGCGTTTACACTTGTCTTTTCAATGTGTATGTGGACAACATCCAGATACAGGTCGCATGTTAAAGGGTTAGTTCACCCAAAAATGAAAATTCTGTCATTAATTACTTCACCCTCATGATCGACACACGAGGGTGAGTAATTAATGACAGCATTTTCATTTTTGGGTGAACTAACCCTTTAATGCCAAGTGTAAATGCATGCCACTTCTAATGCAGCTTCTGTGTTTCCTCTGCATTGCAAAGATCAATTTTGTTGATACTGATTTAATTTGCTTGGTAACAACCCAAATGCAAGAATTTGACTCAAAAGATGGTGCACACTTTTAGACAAAATGACAAAGGTAAAAATGCCCATAAAACTTGTTGGAAATGATTAATTTCTATCACTGCTGTGAACTGACCACACAGAATATGAAGAATATCAAAAACAGCACAATTAGAGATAAGATATCAGCACAATAACACATTCAGCAAAATATTGTCTAATTATCGTTATCGATAAAATCCCAGAAAATTATCGAGATAT
>NW_015645538.1:609934-637145 GCF_001515625.1 Sinocyclocheilus rhinocerous
TCAGATGGTATTAATTTGATTTGTGCAGGTCTTAAAAAGGTCTTAAATTTGAGCTTAAAAATCCTGCAGAAACCCTGTCATATCAACTTGTGGAAAATGGGCATCCGATGACCCCTTTAAATATAATTTATTCCTGATGGCAAAGCTGAATTTTCAGTCTTCAGTGTCACATGATCCTTCAGAAATCATTCTAATATGCTGATTTGGGGATCAAGAAACATTTCTTATTTGAATGAATAACAAGTTTGGGGGAAAACAGAATTTATTTGAAATAAAAATGTTAACATTATAAATGCTTTACTGTTATTTTTGAACACATTAATGCATCCTTGCTGTATTATTTTGTTTAAAAAAAATCACACTGACCCCAAACGTCTGAACAGTATTTTAATCTTTTAATACTTAGTAAGTACATTTTATTTATATAGCACATTTAAACATAGCAAAGCTATAGTATCCAAAGTGCTAAACAAAGTAAAAGAAAGTTAAAGACCAAACAAAACAGGCAATAAACCAAAAATACATTATTGTAAATACATACCTGCCTTTTGTTTTATTTTTATTTCCTAGCAGTCTGATGAGAATATGTCTTTATATGTTTGTGGTTCAGATGTATGCAAGAGCGGTCATGTGACGTGTGGTTTTTAAAGTGTCTATAGGTGTAAGCAGACGGGGGCTCCCCATATACCTTTTTCCGTGACAACCATTTCCATACTGATGGGAGAGGTTCTGTGGTTCTAACTGACATATTTCGTAACTTCCGTTTATCTTTGTGTCTGTGTTTGTTTTCCTTAGTGACGTGTTGGCTCTGCCCATCTTTAAGCAGGAAGATGTTAGCGTCCCTGTGGAGTCTGACACCAAGAATCCTCCGTTTCAGTATGTGCTGTGTACCGCCACATCCCCTGCTGTTAAACTGCACGAGGAGACGCTCACCTACCTAAACCAAGGTATGATTTTCATTAACTATATTTCTTTCTCTATTCCTTAGAGAATACCAAGACCCTTGTTGAGAAGATTTTCAGTAACACGCTTCCCCTCTCCCTCTGTAGGCCAGTCGTATGAGATCCGATTGCTTGATAATAGGAAAATAGAGGAGATGCCTGAACTCAACAACAAGACTGTTAAGGTGAGAGATTGTGTGTGTTTTATCAGTGCTGTGCACTTGTGGTTTTGTGTGGTGTGGTATTCAGTGAATCTACAACAACTTGGCAAAATTAATTGTATTTATGTTGAGAGTTTGCCATATAAATTGAAATTGGAAAGGAAAAAAATTAACAAGGAAATTTGTTCTACAGAATAGTTCAAATCAACCGGTATGTTTTTTATGACCAGTATGATACTGATTATTTTTAGACTTAAGTGTTTTTGTTATTCATACTTTTTTAGATTAATTTCTGTTTTTTTATTTTATAATAGCTAAATGGTTGATCACAAACCTTTCAAGGCGAGTGGATGCTTTATAAGACTATAAAATTGCGATGAATAATAAAATTAATAATAAAAAAAGATTTGAGTGACACATTAAAGGGATAATTCACCCAAAAATAAAATTCTGTCATTAATTATTCTCCCTCATGTCGTTCCAAACCCGTAAGATCTTTGTTCATCTTCGGAATCCAAATTAAGATATTTTTGATGAAATCTGAGAGCTTTCTGACCTCCATAGACAGCAACGCAACTGAAATGTTCAAGGCCCAAAAGGTAGTGAGGACATCGTTAAAATAGTCCATGTGACATCAGTGGTTCAACCATAATTTTATGAAGTTACATGAATACTTTTTGTGCACAAAGAAAACAAAAATAACACCTTTATTCAACAATTTCTTCTCTTCCGTGTCAGTCTTCGAAGTGCATTCATTGTGTGGCGCTGCTGATGCTCTGACGTTGAACCCGGATGCGCTGTGCCTTGTTTACAAGCAGAGGAAGACGCACGCACGCTGTACATAAAACAGTCTTCGTAAAAATGTCTGAAGATTTCGACAGAAAAGATGACTTGCAATTTTTTTGCACAGCCTTATTTGAATCAGAATATACAGACGATGAACGCTGGCGCATGCACTACACACATGCGTCGTGGTACCCTTGTGAGCGCATGGGGAAGACTGACACAGAAGAGAAGAAATTGTTGAATAAAGTCACTCATTACTTTTGTTTTCTTTGCGTGCAAAAAGTATTCTCATAAAATTACGGTTGAACCACTGATATCACATGGACTATTTTAACGATGTCCTCACTACCTTTTTGGGCCTTGAACGTGTCAGTTGCGTTGCTGTCTATGGGAGGGTCAGAAAACTCTCAGATTTCATCAAAAATATCTTAATTTGTGTTCTGAAGTTGAGCGAAGGTCTTAGAGGTTTGGAACGACTGAGGGTGAGTAATTAATGACAGAATTTTCATTTTTGGGTGAACTATCCCTATAAGTTATTTGTGAACAGTGTTGTTTACTGGCACAGTTTTGTAATGGCATTGTTACGTCCATTTATCTGTAAACATAATTTATATAAGTTATTTTTTTTATGTAGATTTAACATCTTTACTATCACTTTTGATCAATTTAATGCATAAGTGCTAAATAAAAATATTTTCTTTAAAATAGAAATCTTACTGATCCCAAACTTTTGACCAGTAAATAGACAACATTTTTCTTCCATTGTCTTTGCTGGTCACATACATAAATAAATAATACAGTGTGATCAATGTAGTCTGATTCATGAACAAATGACTCTTAGAAGTAATTTCTTTGAATGATTTGTGAACTACTGTTTTGAATCAGTCTGAGGAATCCCTCATTGAGTGAATGCACTGGTTTAACCACAGTGGACATCTACACAGTCTTTTTATATCATCAAATTCAATCCCGGCTTCAACATCGCAACTAGGATAACATGTCATTTGTTTTGCCATGGTGATTCAGCAGTGCAGGAAGGACGGGTATGGTGTATGGCTCTTTAAGAGTGCTGCTTTTTGTGTTTGTGTGTGTTTGGTTTGGGGTGAATTATAGAGTATAGTTAGGGTGGTTTTCCATGACCGAAGGCTTCAGTACATGGAGCACCAGCAGCTGGAGGGCTGGAAATGGAATCGGCCTGGCGACCGCCTCCTCGACATCGGTGAGAGCTTATGTGTTTACTTGAGTTTGCTGCCATCAATTTGCTCAGTCTTTTTGATTCATCAGGTAAATAGTATCAAAGCAGCATAAAGCCTCAGGAGAGAGAGTTTTTACAGTGCGTCATGTGTTTGTTACAGATATCCCCATGTCAGTTGGCATCACTGAGCCCCACACACACCCGTCACAGCTAAACGCTGCAGAGTTCCTGTGGGATCTCTCCAAGCGAGCATCTGTGTTTGTGCAGGTAAACCCCAATTCAAGATCAAACCACAAACATGCAGCCATGTTGTTATAGTTTAAAGGTTACAGAAACATACTACAGAGTTTCAGTTTGAAATGTAATTTCCAAATAGCTCTTGGGGCAGCCTAATGTATGATGTACAATGTTGCAACAAGTGTAATAAAACATTATGGACATAATGTTTTATTACACTTGTTGCAACACTGTGCATAATATTTTTCTGCATATACCTGTTGATAATTAACAAGGAAGTCAACAGTTGGGACACTATTTTTCAACCAATTTTACACATTTTAGGACTTTTTTTAATGTAAGCACACTTGATTTGTAAATGTAAATGGGTTGGACAATTTTTTTTAATTCAAATATCAGAATTGCATTAGACTTTGCACTGTAATTGCAATAGACCTGTTGCTGTTTTATTATATTATTAATATTAACCTGTATATTTAAAGCAATTATTTCTGTCTGTTTACTTGAATATTTACATTCATTTTATATATATATATATATGTATGTGTGTGTGTGTGTGTGTGTGTATGTGTGTGTATATATATATATATATATATATATATATGTGTGTGTTTACTTTAATAAGAAATATAGAATGTAATAAGAAATAAGAATGTAATTTAATATTTAACATTTTAAAATATGTGCGTGTTCTATGTATGTTACATTAAATTACATTTATATTGCATTAAATTATTAAAATAATATAACCATTGTAATACTGTATTGTCATCAATATATTTTGCTGTGGTATTAAAATTGGTATTAAAGGGGTCATATGATGCTGCTAAAAAGAACATTATTTTGTGTATTTGGTGTAATGAAATGTGTTTATGCGGTTTAAAGTTCAAAAAACACATTATTTTCCACATACTGTACATTATTGTTTCTCCTCTATGCCCCGCCTTTTTGAAACGCGTCGATTTTTACAAAACTGGAAGGCCAACCAAAGTAGTTTCGCTTTCACAACAAAGCACACAGCGTCTTCAGGAAATGGCTGCAGCGTCAACAATACAGCGAGAATAAAAGTTACGCCTTCTTTCTTTGCGTGAACATTTGGGCGGTGTTATGCAAATCTTCCCAGATCGTGACGTAGGTATGTGGGGGCGTGTTAGAACGAGCCGTTTTAGGTAGGCGTGGCTGACTCTTAACTTTTATAAAGAATATCTCTTTGGTTTTGAGACTTTAGTGTTTGCAACTTTACAGATCTTCTTTATGCACCAAGAGCTTGTAACACTCCAAAGAGAAAGGAAAAATTGAAATCGCAACATATGACCCCTTTAAGAATTGTGAAATTTTTACTACATTGATATCAAGTACTGAAACTTTGATGTTTATACAACCTTATTTAGGACATATTACTTGAATTTGGTTGAATAATCATTCGCTGTTTGCTCTACAATGCTTCTCTGTGGAACTTTCTTATACTAGTTGCCCCTGTATAATATTATTAATTATGTTTCTGCAAAAATTGAGCACATAAATGTGCAGTTGAGCATTCACTGGTGTGTAATGCTTCAGGTCAATATTAAATTCTGGCTGGCAAGATCCTCACAGCTGTTTTGTGTAGTTAATGAATAGAACATGCCTGAAGCACTATCTCATTGGCCAGAAATTCTCTCTCACACTCAAAGGAGCTATGTAGATGTTGTGCCAATAGCGTCAGACATGTTTGAGATTATCTTAAAGTCCCAGACATGTTGGAGAGAGTCTGATTAGGGCTACTAGCTCTTTGATATTATCTCTTGACCTTCAATCAATTTCCAACATCTGAATATCATTCCAGTTGATTGAAAATGTATCTGGCACATCCTAATCTGTGCAGAAATAGTGCAATGGATGCCAAGGATCTTCTCAAGAGTGCTTCAGGAACCGATCATGTGTTCCACATTAATTATCTTTCCTTCCTTCCCTTATTGAAGGTTCATTGCATCAGTACAGAGTTCACCCCGCGGAAACACGGTGGAGAGAAAGGAGTTCCGTTCCGGATCCAGATTGACACTTTTAAACAAAATGAAAGCGGAGAGTACACCGAGCACCTGCACTCCGCCAGCTGCCAGATCAAAGTCTTTAAGGTGATGCCACACGCATGCAAACATGCATTAAATGCAAGGAAATATCTGTGGTGTTTGGTTGAAGATTGCAGATCTGAATCCATTTCACCCTTGTATTTCCTATATTGAATGCTTAATGGGTATGTTTTGAAGCATTAATGTGACATTGAAGTCTTTAGTATGTATTCAACTGTAACTCATACTCTCCTATTAACAGCCAAAGGGAGCAGACAGAAAACAAAAAACAGACCGAGAGAAGATGGAGAAAAAGACAGTGCAGGAGAAAGAAAAATATCAACCCTCTTATGACACCACTATTTTGTCAGAGGCAAGAATATTCAAGTATTTTATGTTTTGTTTTGTCACCTATTAATACTGACACCTATTGACATGGATACAGCATTACATAGAAAATAAAAAACTACTACTGGCTACTAATTGTACAAATAGCCTCTTCATAGATGTATATGTCACCCTTGATTAATTTAGACCGATAATAAGGGGTTGCTGAGATAAAGCAAAGAGCATTTAGCTGGTCATGTTACAGCCACCATATGGCAGGGACAACTTTATATTGAGTTTAATATCAGTGGCCTAAAATTAAATGTGACTGAAGTCTCCATCTTAAGTCAGTGTACATCATTTCACACATATACTATAAATACTATTCACTCCTGTAGGAACTTTCCCCTTATTTCAGAAAATTATGCTATTCTAGTATTTAATTATATTTTGATTTAGCTTTTATTTTTATATATTTTTTTCATTTTAGTTTGTTTTTGCTTCTGTTTTCTAAATATTTCTGTTTAGCTTTGGTTTATTTCTATTTTAGTTTTAGTACTTCCACTTATTATATTTAATTTAGTTGCCAAGTCAACATTTCAAATTTTCATTTAAGTTTTTTAAAAATCTAATATATATATATATATATATATATATATAGATAGTTTAATTAATTTATATAGTTTAATTAATTTCAACTTTTTCAATTAACCATAATAAGTCTTGGTTAGAAATAACAACTCTGCTCAAAAAACAGAAATGATTGATGTTGATGAACAACATTCCTTCCAGTTTATCACCTATAACTAGCAAAGAGCAAATCATGGTTAATGGTTATAACAAGTAATTAGCTGTTGAAAAAAGGGACAAGCCCTTTAATATGTTTTACCTAAACTTCCTGTTTCAGTAGGAAGAACATCAACACAGGTCAGAAAACTGACTGTATTCTAATTTACATGTGTCTGTTTTTCTCTGTTTTTTTCACTGTGGTTTGTCTCTTTTTGCGTAGACTCGATTGGAGCCTGTGATTGAGGAGGCTGTAGAACATGAGCTAAAGAAATCCAGCAAGCGGACACTTCCTGCAGACTGTGGCGATTCCATCGCCAAAAGCAAAAGAGGAAGTGTAAGTGCCCACTCACCTCTGCTGCGTTAACAGTTCACTCATTCAAAACTCCAAAACATGGTTCATATTTGTTTTTAGATCAGTGTCCTTCATCAGTGTGTGGCGGGTCATACGTTAGTCTGACATCAGAATTCAGTTTTGTTTAGGATCACTTTGGACTTTTTCTCACATATCTCTCTTTCTCTCATTGTAGTGCTCTCCATGGCCAGATAATGCATACGTCAACCCCAACACAGCAGCTACACCGACCTTCACCTCCAGCACACACACCTACAGCCCTAACAGCACAGTACCAGACAGGTGACACACTCATGAAGCGTCTCTGTGTTTCTTTTACATTGTGCCATGAACCACAGTTAGGCTTTACCTAATGCTTGTACTTTTGTTTTCAGTGAGTCGTCTTCACCTAACCATCAAGGGGATCTTGGTAGCCTCATGTCTATGGAGGTTTGTACATGTTTATATATTAAATCTTTACTAATTTGCCTTAAAAGATGCACATTTGTTTTTCTTTTGCATCTGAAAAACATAAATCTGTGAACATTTTGCAGTCTCTGAGTCCCACAGCATCTATACAGGACACACAGAAGTGGATGCTTAAGAACAGATTTAACTCATACAGTCGTATTTTCACCCATTTCTCAGGTATTTACACAGTTTCTGTTGCAAAGATTAAACTACACTAGGGCTGGGTAAAAATATCTGTATATGAAGAATTGCAGTCTTCATTTGAATCATCCTGATATCGATTCTTAGTTGTCCTCACAAAGCTGTGTAAAACCAAACATACAGTGTATTCTAAATCATGAACAAATGACTCTTATGAACTGTTTTTTTAATGAATAGTCCAAAAAGATAAGTTACCAGTTTAAATCAGTCTGAAACGGTTGCCTAATACAATTTAAAAGAATCTCTTTCTTATAAACATAATCAAATAGGGCATTAAGACTGAAATATCGAAATAGACTGAATCAGAATTTAATAGAATCTAGAGTTCTGAATCAGAATCCAATGGAAAAGGGAAATCTGTGTAATTATCCAGCCCTAACAGACACAGCATTAAACTATAAGTAGTTATAAATAAGACCAATTTGATACGACTGATTTTTCATCTTAGGTTCTGATCTACTGAAATTAACTCGTGAGGATTTAGTCCAAATTTGTGGTGCAGCTGATGGAATCAGACTCTACAATGCACTTAAGTCAAGGTATGATTAAAAGAAAATCACAAGTGATGTTAATATATGATTGAGGAGTTTTCTTACCATTATGAATGTGTAAACTAAAGAATTCTGTTCACATTGTGCGTGTTTGTGTCCCCGTACAGAGCAGTGCGTCCCAGACTCACAGTTTACGTGTCCCTGGAGGCGTCTCAGAGTGAGAGCCCTCTACTGGAGAAACGTGGCCACAGCAAAAACGGCGAACACAGCAGTCCAACATCCATACCTGGTATATAAATATCAATCGTGGAGACTTGCACAGCCATTCCTAACATACCACAATCATAACAAATAAATAACATCTATCGTGTGGCAACAACAAACATGCAGTGCAGGATTATTCAGCAGCACTGAATTGCTTGATCTATTGTACGAACCTTCATAACCTTTCCACCAAAGTAATACAAATGGTGAACCAAAAGGTGTTCACTTTTTTCATTTTTCTGATACTCAATACCACATAATGTAAAAAGTGTAAGCTGCATGACTTAATCAAAATGTAAGGTAGTGCTCTCAGTTTGCTTGATTTTTTGTTTTTGTTAGTTTTTTTGAAATTGGTAACATAAAACAGCAACAGATGGCGATGTTTAATGCATTCACATTAATGAACATTTTTCAATCTAATAATTACTGAAAGTTGTAAGGAATTTGAAAACCCCACAATCATACACATTAGGCTGTTACATTACAATATTCAAACTATTACAAGATAAATTGCAGGGCAGACATGAGACAAATTAGCACAAATTAGCAAATCAAAAGTTGATAAGTTCAGTATGCTTTTTTAAAAGAAATTAATAGCAAGGATGCATTAAATTGATCAAAAGTGACAGTAAAGCTTTTAATGTTGTTACAAAAAAGTCTGCAGTTCTTTTGAACTTTCGATTTATGAAAAAAATTACTGAAAAAAAATGTCACAGACAGTTTACCTAAAAATATTGAGCAGCACAACTGTTTTTAACATTGATAATAATAAGAAATGTTTCTTAGAATGATTTCTGAAGGATCATGTAACACTAAAGACTTGAGTAATGCCTACTGAAAATTCAGCTTTGCCATCACAGGAATAAATTACATGTTGAAATATATTAAAATCGTTATTTTTATTATATTAAAATGGTTATTTTAAATTGTAATAATATTTCACTGTATTACTGTATTTTTAATCAAATAAATGCAGTCTTGGTTAGCATAAGAGACATTTTAAAAAACGCTTAAAGATTTTACCTACCCCTTCTGTAAAATATAAAAAGCTTTAAATTAAAAAAATATATATGTAAAATAATAATAATCTTACCGACCCCAAACCATTAACGGGTAGTTTGTAAGATAAAGATGCAACCATAAAAAAAGCCATAATACGAAAAAAAAAAACTTGTTCCTCATCCTGCTCTCGAAAACACAACACCATAACAATTGACATTTTACATGGCAACAAGACCACACCTCAAACCCGACATCATTCTCTCTGCAGCCACTTCTAATAACAGACTTAAAACGCTGTGCTCAGACCCCAAACTCATTTACCAAGAAATAATCAGGTTTCCTAATTACTGGTTACCTAATAAATGAATTCTATAGAAATTCACAGATGAATATGTTTGTTCATTTGGATAAATGAAGTATTTAATGTTTTATCAAACACATTGCATCACAGCCAATTGTAAAATTGTTGCAAATTCCATCGTGTTTGTCTCTCATTAAATAGGTCAAACCCTTTCTGTTTGTATTCTTTTGGTTCTGCAGATGTAATATGTTTTTATTTAGGTCAGTCTACTGTGAAATCTACAATCATTGTTGGTCTTGTTTTAAAATGTGTCTGCGTTTGTGTTTAGTTTACCACGCTCTTTACCTTGAGGAGATGACGGCTTGCGAACTAACTAGGAAAATCTCCAGTGTCTTGGCACTGCCGCTGTCCCACATCAACCAAGTCTACAAACAGGGGCCCACAGGGATACACATACTACTCAGCGACCAGGTAAACACAGACCTACATCACAGATTCATGCAACCACACTAAAAGCAGCCAGAAACAGTCTCTTCTCTTTCCCTGTTATCAGGTAGCGGTAATAAGTTGGCCAACTGTGGCTGCTCATTTGAATAATTTTTTGCATCATGCCACAGATAAAACACACTTCATTGTAGACTTTTTTTTCTGCTGTTATTGTCATGAATAACTGGATCATGTAGGTGAAGAACATCATGTGACAGATTTGTCTAGTGAATGGTAATGCCATGTATTAATGGAACAGAATGTAAATGTCTGTTACACTCATCAAGGCTACATTTATTTACATTTATATTACAATGTAAAATAACACTTTTCTATTTTAAAGGGGTCATATGATGTTGCTAAAAAGAACATTATTTGGTGTAATGAAGGTTTAAGGTTCAAAAAACACATTATTTTCCACATACTGTATATTATTGTTTCTCCTCTATGCCCCGCCTTTCTGAAACGCATCGATTTTTACAAAGCTCATCTCCCTCTAATGGCAAAACTTAATTTTCAGCAGCTATTACTCCAGTCTTCAGTGTCACATGATCCTTCAGAAAACATTTCTTATTATTAATATTGAAAACAGTTGTGCTGCTTAATATTTTTGTAGAAACCATGATATGTATATATATATATATATATAAATATATAAATGACTGTAGCAACAAATGATACTGACTACACTTAACACTGATATGATTTAAAATGTAGTCCTAAAGATCATATTTGGAACAAATCTGTGTAGTGCGAAGAAGACTTAGTAACTCAAATATATCCTAATATATAAGATAATGCCTTACAATCTTTTTTTTTTTTTGCTTACAGATGGTTTATAACTTCCCAGATGAGAGCAGTTTTATTGTCAGCACAATACAAGGTAAACATTTTCAAATAACAGAGAATCTATGGCGGAAACATTTCATTAAACCCCCTCACTGCTTTTCTTGTTCTCCAACATTTCTGTGACTTTTATTCATCCTCAGATGACACCAGTGATGGATTTCACCTAGTCCTGAAGTAGAGCTGCTGCAAGCAACGTGAAGCAGAGTGTGATGACATCTCAAGGCCTCCATACTGCCATTCTTGAGCATTGAACATGTTCCCTCCATCCTCCTCTCTCTTCCTTTCCTCATCTCTCTCTCGTTCTTCACGTCTCGCACGTCGGAGGAGAGAGAGATAGCTGGGGTTGGGCAGGGCCTCCTAACTGTTAGAATCTGACTTCAGTGTGTAAATTGTTTCATATTGAAAACACTTAAACTGATGCCAGTGTGTGCGAGCAGTGGGCTTTTAAGTATGCGTGCGAGTGCGTTTTTAAAGGTTGAATCGGGAGGGATGGAGGTGGGCAGAAACCGCAAGGAAGTGGAGGAGAATTGTGACCACTTTTACTTCAGCATGATGTTCGTGGAAGAATCTGAGTATCCGGCGCCGCGATACGGCTGTGCTCAGACTCTGTCCTCACTTTGCTAATTATGAACGTACAGTACTTACTTTAGTTTGTCTGCCTTTTGTCTGCGAGTTGTCAACCGTTTCGCTTCCTTCCCCTTCGGATTGGCCTGCAGATGCTATCACAAACCCCTCGGTAGATAGTAATGACCTCTTTTTTAAATGTGGGGAAACGCGTCCTGACTTAGGCATGCGCAGGACGTCTTTATGTCTGTCTGGCTGAAATAATTCCTTGAGTTTGAGTACGGTGCCCTGCAGCTAGCGTGAGGTTGTGAGACTCAAGTTTCGGCTGTATCCTACTCTCGTAGATGACATTGTCAATGCTGATATTGTTTTCCAATTCCTCTCTCAAGACCAATCGTTTCTGGTGCCATTGTTTCTATTGACTAGATTCTGTTAGTTTCTTAGCATTTACTTTGTGCTTAACGGGATGAATTAAGTGTCACCTGGTTCCACATGTTTAGAATTAAATTATGGTTTTTAGATTGTGATTGTCGTGTTTCGGATTCTCTGTGCCCGGTAACTGCGTACCTGCCCTTTATAGTAGCTCCTGGCACAGATTATAACACGATTATTGATAAATGTGCACAATCACAAGCAGCCATAAATTATATTTCCCATAATGCCTTTGCTTTCTATTATCTTAATTTTTTGACCTAGGATATGACGTCGGCTGGTGCTTTTCTAAATGCACACGTGGTTTACCGTCAGCTGCTCCAGTTAAACCTAGCCATCATGGCTGCGGTCAGCAAGCCTTTTTTTTTATTCTTTTTTTCCTTCTTAAATAGAGACTGACTCAATAGGTCTTCTATCTTAGTAGTCATGTATTGGGCAGCTGTGCTTTGGCATGTACTGTGCTTATTATTGCCACTTTATAGAGGAGCATGGTTGTAAGAATGTTGACTCCTTTTAATTCTCATAAAAAAAAATAAAAAAATAAAAAAAAAGGAATGACCAAGTCTGCACTGAAACTGATACCACAATGAAATGGATACTTTGCTGTTGTTGGATGCTCACTTAGACTTTTGGTGTACACAGTGTTTCCAGGTTGAACAAATGATCCAAGTGTAAATCCATGAAGAGGTGTGTTGTTCTCTTCCTCTGATCAAATGCTGTGGATCACCGGACTGTCCTCTGTGTTTCCGTGATGATAATCATGGTGCCCTCATGTCACTGTCTGTCTAAAGAAGCCTCTCTTCCATAGGGGGTGCTGAGATGTACACAATTAATGCCTGTACCAGAAATAAAAATAATTTTCATATATTGTCTCTGACGTACTTCTTCTATTGCGAAGTAAGAGGATAATTAATTTGATAGTTAATTATGTTGAAGGGAAACTGGGGTAAACTTTTTAAGCTGTTTTCTAGAAAAAAAGAAATGAGTGTTAAAAGTAATGTTCCTAATTTGAAGGATGTCTGCAATTAAATTATCAGACATTCATAACATAGGGACATAGATATCCAAATTAAATATATATATATATATTAATATTAATCTAATTTTGTAATAGTATTCATTTAAAGCTCAGAGCTATGATACATGGGGAAAATGCTTCAACTAATAATTCAGGAATAATCTTTATTAAATCATTTACATTGTACATTAGCATTTCACCAACATGTATGAGATTTAAAATGAGATTTGTTGGTTAAATTAATTTAGTGTGCAATGTAGATAAATGTATTTTGTCATACAAAATATGTGGTACTACTTTACAATAAGGTTCAATTAATTAACATTGAAAAATACTTCTAAAGCATTTATAAATCTTAATATCAATTTCAACATTTACTAAAATACATTTTAATGAATGCATGCATAAAATGTATCTGTTAATATTATTTAATGGACCTGAGCTAACATGAACCAACAATAGAACGGTCAAGTAATGTATTGCTTATCGTCAGTTCTTGTTAGTTAATCCATTAACTAACATTGACAAATGGAACCTTATTGTAAACTATTATCAAATATGTTTAACAATAAGATTCTTATCACTTTTGCCATGCTTCAGGTATTATTACAGACTGTATGTGATTGTAAATATATGGTCAGAAGACTAAATGGATGAGTCATTGGGAGAACGGGGTAAGGTGTGTCAGAAGGACACACCTTACCCCATTCTCTCTTATCTTGAACTATATACGTGTATATTAAATTTCTATATGGATCAAACTGGGGATTCGTCTGTCACTTCCATAGAGGTCACTTCTTAAACTCATCGTCCAATTCCCAGTGATTTATTTTTTATTTTTTATAAAAACTTCAGAGTGATTTACAGGTAGGCTACTGTACACTTACTAAGAAAAGTTTTGTCATGCACCTGATTAGTTATGTTACACCCAGCAAAAACTTGATATGAATGCAAAACGTTGAATTTACTGCATCTATAGAATTTATACTATACTAAAATACAGTTCTACATAAGCCTCCTGTGCAGGAACATGGAAATAAAACGCTATTTACATATTTATGGATTTAAATGGAAGGACATTTAACGTGTGTGCGATTACACCAGCGAGCGCAGAATGCGCATGCGTTACTTCGACAGTGCATCTGACGTGATGACGCACTCCGGAGAACCAGGAAGTGCTCTGCCTTTGTTTTTGTCCGTCTGCAGTGTTCTCATTCGCCACTAGAATTGTGTTTCACGCGGGCCCAAATGGCGACGTTTATTTCTGTCCCGTTGAAGAAGTCCTCGGAGGTCGACTTAGTGAAACCATTGTCGAAATTTGTAACGTCCACGTATCCTCCCGGTGAGGAGCAGACGGAGTCTCTCCGTGCCGTGGAAGAGCTCAATAAGCTGCGTAAAAGTGCTCTTGGGAGGCCGCTGGACAAACACGAGAGCTCGCTGGAAATCCTGCTGCGGTAAGAGCCTGACAGGACAACTTGATTACGAAGTTTCAATGGGTGTTTATTTCTGCTGTCTGTTAAATATTGACAGCTCTTGTTTCGTGGTTTGTTATTCAATCTGTATGATTTAACGTTACTAAAGTGCCGATTATTTTCTGTTAGCGGATAGCAGAAGATGTCTAAAGCACAGGAAGCTAGCAAGTTTAATCCATTTTTATGCCGCAAACGTGCGACAACATGTCTCCATTTTATGTAGAGTTGATAATATCTGATAACAGAACTAGTTTCTTTAAGAGTTTAGCTTATGTCAAGAGTTTATTATCTGTTTGCTTCATTGAAATATAAAACGTGAACTGGAGGTGTTACTCATGCTGGTTGCCCTGTTTGTTGCTCAAATGAGTGTATTTACGTCTACAATTAGTAACGTTATGTCTTATTGTTTTAGTGTTTAGAGTGCATATATGTGTTTAGGGCGGTTTGTAGTTTAACGTTACGTCATTATATTTGAGCAGTTGAGATTCTATTCTTTGGGGAAGTTGACATCCTGTGGTGTGACATGCTACACTCCATCTAATTTATGTCATACTCGCATATTAATTAAGAGGCTACAAAGAATATATGTACTTTTAAAATTCTTCAAACCCTATGAGCATTTAAAATAAACTAGTAAACCCAAAATGGTGATTAAAATGAGGGAAAACATAAATCGTTGAAAAGTTACAGCGTCTAAACTTTACATTCATGCATTTACATACATTTTACCCTAAAATTACTAAACAAGTTTAGTAAAAAAAAAAAAAAAGTCCATGAGCACGCTATGCGTCAACACCCATTTATCAAACGTCACCCAGCTTCCTGGTTTTGCGTGACTCAGGTGTCATTCAGATTCACCTCTTCAAACTTTCACTATAGATTAATAGTACGTCGTACGACGCAAATAACAGAAATAAATAAGAAAATATGTTCGGAGTGTTTATATTATATTCACAAAGCAATTCGGTCAGTTATCGTCGACCTAGTTTTCACGTGATTCCATTACGTCACGTATTTGCAGCGAGGCGGTGTATACAGGTGTGAGTGACGTATACGTTTTATTTTGGGAAGAATTTATAACTGCGCTTCATGCTTTATTTCTTTATCTATAAACCAGCAGCTGATCTTTTGCTTTGAAAGAGTTGAGGAAATGGCTAATTAATTTGTTTAACAAAATCAGATTTGCTGCATCATGCTTTCAGCACTTCATTTTGTCCCCTTTTATATCCATTGTTTTGGTCTTGCTGAAATGTTTATTTATATGAATTGGGAAATTGTTAGAATTTATTATTTACCTTCTATGATACCATAAGACTAACATTATTATATTATTTTTAATATTGAGAAAAGTAACAAAACTATGTATTTTAATTCTACTTAAAACTGTTGACTTTCATATGAAGAATTAGGCCTTATTTTCCCAGTCAGCGGTTAGATTCTGCATTTCATCTGTGGTTTAATGTAGTTGAGTTAATGTAGTGACTGGGACTTGCGCCATCTGGAGAGTGAATGAGAAGTGTGTTGAATAAGCTTTTTGTTTGCTGCTTTGTAGCCATGCTCAATGGTCAAGATGAATGGCCTGCTTTGTAGCTCCTAGTTAGACTGGTGTTTGGTTTGTATGACGAAGAGCCCCTTGGGCACAACCATCAGCGGTATTCCCTCTCGAGTCTACACTCATGTTCTTTTTATAGAGCCGAGAGGCAAGAAATAGCAGATAGAAAACATATGGAGTAGAGGTGTGGGGAAATGCTCTTCTTTCCTTCCAGGAAGGAAATGTTTTTGTCACTAGTTAGCTCTGTAACAATGAGGCTGAGTAACATCATTAACATCATTTGCTTCTTGTGTCAGACTGACAGTCACATGAGAATGCTGTCATGGCTAAATTTTTTGTCATTATGGTTTATGTTCCATCTAAAGAAACTAAAGCGTTTTTCCTCACACTTTCCATTTTAACAGCTTTTCTCATTGTTTTTCTCTCTCCCCTTTAGATATTATGATCAGCTCTGTGCAATTGAACCCAAATTTCCTTTTACAGAGGTAACCTAAATAAATATTAACCCATCCATTTGTTTTATGACAATAATTGATTATAATAATATAGAGTAATTTGAGCATATTCATAAGTCTGTAAATAATACATAACTGTTTTTTTTCCAGTTATGTCTGACATTTACATGGAAAGATGCTTTTGATAAAGGATCTCTTTTTGGAGGCTCAGTCAAGCTTGGTGAGTTGATATGTGATTTTAAAGCAAAATAAGCACGTCAGTACAAACAAATGCACCTAAGGTGAAATTAATTTATTTGTGTTACATACTTCAATGTTAAACATTAGTACTTTCGATTGCACTACAAAAGTGCCCTATGAGTAAGTTGTTTTTAAGGCATTTGTTGTCTTGGTAGATGCTTTATTGCAGATAGTTGTATATAGTTTGTTTAAAACAATTATCTATAATATCTATATTATTTATAACAATTATGTAAATACCTTTGGAGTATGCATCAATAAATATTATATTTCTGTCATCCATATTCAAGGAAAATATGAACTAATTTGAAACCGAGCACATTTTTATAAAAGTTTCGCTTTTATTTTTAATGTTTCTATATGAAGTTTGACATGCTGAAAACAAATATCACTTTACTTTTTGTGTATCATTAACGGTGCCTAAAGAAATATGTTGACAACTTATAGAAGCTAATCTGTTATTACTCATGCATAAAACTTACATGATACATGCATAACGCTGTGCTAACAACAATTTAACCTAAACAGTTACCAAAAGCGAGTCTTCCAAAACTTCAGAAGTGTACATTGGATGATTTTTGTCTTTTTATGACTAGTCCCACAATGTTCTGAATCTGGAATGTTCCAGAAAGCTCTAGAATATTACAGAATGTTACAGAAATTTATTAGAATTTTCCCATCCTTGTAAAAGCAAAATGTCTTTAAAAAAATAGCAAACTTATCTGTACTAAACCAGTGTTTCATAATTAATGATAGAAGTTCAAAAATTGACCATACCTAAATATTTACCTAAATATTGATGATGCATGCAAATAAATAGTCGTTAATAACTAGCACCACAGAATTACAGAAGAACTATTAAAAAAAAGTAAGCGAAACAATTTTGTTACATTGAGTTATTGTGTTTGCACATAAATAATGTTATCTCCAGTAGTTCCATAACTTAATCACATGACTCATTTGCATACTTTATTTATTACTTACTACTACATGTTACCACTTATTTCTCAACTTTTTTTAATGCAGAGTGTCCTGATTTCTTTTACTTTGTTGGTACTTTTTTTTGTTTTGGACCATATCGTGTTTACAGATGCATGATAAATCTCTTTTTTATTCATGTGAAATTAAGATTTAATAATCAAAAATAGGAAAGTTACTTGTTATTCATATATGGATAAAGTACTAAATACTTTATGGTGTTAATAGTAAAATGCTTAGACAAAGAAACATTATTTATATAGCACATTTTATATATACATGTTTTATAGTGCTTTGCTTATGCAATATAAAAGTCAATTAATTTAAAAATCTCAATAAAAATGTCTTATAAAAAGAATTAAGAGAATAGAAAAAAGAACAAACTTAAACAGTGATTAATACATTGCGGTTAATACTGTTTGTGTGCTTCAGCATTGGCAAGTCTGGGCTATGAGAAGACGTGTGTGTTGTTTAATGTGGGCGCGCTGGCCAGTCAGATTGCTTCTGAGCAGAATCTCGACAATGACGAGGGACTGAAGACCGCCGCCAAGTTCTACCAGGTTTGATTTTGACCTTTAGTCCTTCAACAACACAGACAATCAAGAGAAATAAAAATGTTTCAAGCATTTCCTGTCTCTTTCCAGCTGGCGAGTGGTGCATTTGCTCATATAAAGGATACAGTGCTCTCTGCACTGAACAGAGAGCCCACCATGGACATCTCCCCCGAGACGGTGGGCACGCTCAGTCAGATCATGCTCAGCCAGGCACAGGAGGTCTTCGTTCTCAAAGCCACTGCTGGTGCGTCTGTGTTTGTTTGTGCATTTTTTGTTTGTAGTTGACACAGTTTTAACTGTAATGTTTCACCTCACAGATAAGATGAAGGACGCCATTGTCGCTAAACTTGCCAATCAGGCGGCAGATTACTATGGCGATGCTTTTAAGCAATGTCAATACAAAGAGAATCTTCCTAAGGTATGTGCAGCTTCCAGTACACATGACAGACATGTTAGTGGGGAAGTTGATCCACTAGGGGTCACTGTGCAATCGAACTAAACACTGTTAAACATTAGGCAAAGATCCCCACATACTGCATGCAGCAATCACTGTGCAGTCCCTCCAGGATTTTGTGATTCTGCGATCGCTGTGCATGGAATGAACAGCCTTGCGTTCTCATCATGACCGATTTACAAGAGCTACATTGGACAAACTAACCGAAAGCAGAACGAATCCGCGCTACTCGTTTAGGCTACGCAGCACAGACTGTTTATATGCTCGGGCCAGAGCTGCGGGCTGATCTCGAACACGCGACACTGTTATACACAGAGCTGGGAGATACGCGGTGTGTTCCAAACAGGATATATCGCCCTCCGAAGGGCACTTCGGAATGAAAACAATCATGGCCGCCATATTGAAGGGTGGTTCCAAACCGGGCTCCCATGATCCTTTGCGCAGATTCTTTGCCTGATGACGGCGCCTCCGTGTGGGCACGTGATGATGACGCAGAAGGGCACTTCAAGAAACAGTTGTTTGGTCCCCTACACCCTTCAACCCTTCGAAGCTCTCACTCCGGAGGGTAAACCCTTTAAAGGGATTAGGGCATAGGGATGAGCCCTTCCGAATGGAACGCAGGGACAGTGAAGAAAGTAGTTCAATTCGCCGCAGAATCAGTAACATCTTTGTGAAATCTCATGAGAAGCATTCAGATTCGGCGAAGAATTCTGTTAAAGCTACAAATATCAGAACAAACGCCACTGGTGTGGAAACCAGGAAAAACATTGTTCAATAAGCACAAATCACCACCATTCACCATGGATTTAACATAGTAAAACTACAGGAACAACTTGTGGCAGAAATGGTCTAATGTTTTTGAGTGTTTTTATATGCTTCACTCAACTTTTCCCAGCACTTCAAAGCTTTAAGTATTACCGAATTTGAAAGTTATTTTAATGTGGTTACATTATTTGTTCATCCTTCATAGGTTGCCCCCATTTATAAAACTAAAAGTTTCATAAAGTAGGAAGGCCAAGTCTTAAAAATAAAAAAAGACATAAAATTATCTCTAGTAGATGGCTGCAGAGAAGTACTTATAGTCTTATTAGCCATTTCCACTCCCTAATATATATTTTTGTATTTATTAAATTATATTTAGACATTATGAATGACAGTAATAAAAGTTAATTTTATCTGCATCTCAACTACTCAGACAGCACAAGTACATCTGTTAGACGTCTGTTAAAAATCTGGAAAACATCTGCTGTGTAATCTGATAAACGTCTCAAGAAGCAGTTTTACATGCATTCTAATAAATGTCTATTTAACATCTGTCCTCAAATGTTAGTCTGGAGCCCTACAATAGTTCTCTAAGTCAGAAAAGTCATAACAATGTTAGAAGAATGTTGTCTGTGAAATGATGGAAAAAAGAAATGCCGCAAATATGACCGCAAATTTTGAAAAAAGCCGCAGCAAAATCAGTCACTTTAGGCCACAAAAATCTGAAAAAAGTCCTGCGAAATCCTGGAGGGACTGAAAATCTGTGGGTGTGTCTGTATACGTGTGTCAAGAAATTTAAGTTTCCTTGATTCCCATTTGACTGCTAGACACCCCTCATACACAGACACACACTCTCACAGCCTCCAGCCTTTGTTTCTTCTCCTATTGATCTGTGAGTGAACGCTGCATGAGTGTTGTGTGAGGAGTTGGTTGGGGTTCGCTGAAGGATGCGTGCTGATTTGCTGTTCTGTTTTTTCTTCCTGCGCCCTGTGCTGTGTGTCTGTGCTCGTTTGTGGTTGCCTGTGGTGTTGGTTCGTGGTTGCCGTGGCGTTTGTGATTGCTGTGGTTGCCTCTCCCTGGTCAGTATTTTTATTTCCAGGAAGTGCTTCCCGTCCTCGCCGCCAAGCACTGTATGATGCAGGCCACCGCAGAGCTTCACCAGTCAGCCTTGGCCAATCAGAAGAAAAAATTCGGAGAGGAGATCACTCGGCTGCAGGTGTGTTTGTCTGTGTGTGACAGACTGTTTATTGTTGGCTGGCCGGTTGCTTGTTTTATTTATTCGCTTTTGAGCTTCATTAATAGTTAACGTTGACGTTCAGGTTTCTCATGCGTGTTTTGCAGCACGCCACAGAGCTGGTGAAGACCGCGGCTTCTCGATACGATGAGTATGTTAATGTAAAGGATCTCTCCGATAAGATCAGTCGCGCCCTCACAGCTGCAAAGAAAGACAATGACTTCATTTACCATGACCGTGTGCCAGAGGTCAAAGACCTGGAGCACATTGGCAAAGCATCTTTGGTCAAAGCAACTGCAATTCAGACACCACTGAGCCAGAAGTTCACAGGTCAGAACGATGCACACATGACAATCCTTTTGTTTGGATTTTTTTGGATTATTTCCCGTTTCTTATGTGAAAAAATTTAACAAATTGCATTATTTTCTGTTTTGTTTGTGTTTAGATCTGTTTGAGAAGATGGTGCCGATGGCAGTGCAGCAGTCAATGAGTGCAGCCAATTCCAGGAAGGCTGACACAGTCAACAGATTGATTGGCAGCATGAGGGAAGCAACGAATCTCTGCAACGGGTCAGTGTTGCTGCAAATGTTTGCTCTTACATGAGTCCATTTAAACTCCATTAAAAGTCCATTAACGTGTACAATGAGAGCTTTTACTTCTTTTCTTTTAATTGTTTTAAAGGGATAGTTCACCCAAAAATGAAAATTCTTTCATTAATTACTCTCACTCATGTCTTTCCAAAACCATAAGACCTTCGCTCATCTTCAGAACACAAATTAAGATATTTTTGATGAAATCTGAGCGCTTTCTGACCCTCCATAGACCGCAAGGTAACTACCACGTTCAAGGTCCAGAAACGTAGTAAGGACATTGTTAAAGGGGTCATATGATGTGATTTCAATTTTTCCTTTCTCTTTGGGTCTGGCGCTTCTGACTCACAGCCTGTAAGTACGTTTTTTATGTTTAAAGAATTTGCCACTGATGATTCAAACGCGAGTTTTGAGCAGTGTAGAGTAGCGCTTGTTGTTTGTCGTTTCTCCAGATATGGTTTTATGTTTAAGCAAGGCGCTACACGCAACGCAACACGTAAAAAGATAATATAAGTCATTATAAATATAATCAGTAATTATGTTCCCACTGGATGCTTTGAACATAGGTTTTATGGGTTTGGAACATCATGAGGGTGAGTAATTAATGACAGAATTTTCATTTTGGGGTGAACTATCCCTTTAAAGGGTTAGTTCACCCAAAAATGAAAATTAGACTGTGTTATATAACTCCAATTGGATTCGTCAGAAAGAAGAAAGTCGTATACACCTAGGATGCCTCGAGGGTGATCATTTTTGGGTGAACTAACCCTTTAAGGCATCAATCACAGATGTAATAATACACACAATTCTTTTATTTAAACCTGGATATGCTGTCTAAATGATCAGTTTTATCAGTATTTTGGGTGGATAAATGAGGTTTGGTGGTAGTGCTGATTAATCAACTGATATTGATTGTTGCTGATTGGTAGGGTGTTGGCGTCTTTGAACCTGCCGGCAGCATTAGAAGATCTGTCAGGTGATGCAGTCCCTCAGTCCATCCTTGAGAAGAGTCGTGCTGTTGTTCAGCAGGGCGGCCTACAGAGCATCGAACAGCTTATTAAAGATCTCCCTGAACTACTGCAGAGGAACCGTGAGATCCTGGATGAGGTGATGCACACGTTCATCTGTTTCATGCCCTTTTATAAACCACAAGATCCAAACGTCTGAGATCACTAGTAATAATGCTTCTGTTTGTGCATTTATCTAATCTAATCTAATATTCATAGTATTAATTGGAATGAAAAATGTCTATGGCAATTTCAGTGTAAAAGATCCAAAGAGCCACTTAGACTTCAGTGGAAGAAAAACATCTAACATCTATACAAAGGCGTTCACACATGATCATTTATATACATTTCTCGTAACCAAATAGCACAGAATCATAAATATTTCCTTTTCATTTTATGTCCTGATTTTTCAAAATGCTGAAATGGTTTATTTCCAAATTTAAATGGGGAAAATACTATCCAAACCTGCTGTATATTGTATGACACCATTTGACTGTATGTACTCGCACTCCATGCCAGTTAGTATATTGAACAAAAATTATGTGTTGTTATTACAGTCCTTAAAGATGTTAGATGATGAGGAAACAACAGACAATGAACTCAGAGGCAAATTCAATCAGCGCTGGAGCAGAACTCCCTCTGGAGATCTGTATAAACCACTCAGAGCAGGTACGTACACATTTCCACTTACCATTTATGCATTTAGCAGATGCTTTTACCTAATGAGTCTTACAGTGCATTCTAGGTAAACACATTATCAGTTTGTGTGTTTTCCCTGCTCATGACTTTTATGTTACTAGTGTCATGCTCTACCAGTTGAGCAACCGGAACCCAACCCTCTCTCTCTGTTTCTCCATGCAGAGGGAAATAATTTTCGCAATATACTGGACAAGGCAGTGCAGGCTGATCAGGTGGTGAAAGAGCGTTACACTGCACATTGTGAGATGATTGCTTTGCTCTGCAAGCCAGAGAATGAGCTCTGTGCCGCCATACCGTCTGCCAACCCTGCCAAGACTCTGCAGGGCAGTGAGGTTAGTGTGTTTTGATTGTTAACTAAAACTACCAAAAAATTATTAAAGAAAAAAAAAAAGCGATTAACAGATATTTAAAAATATATAAATATTAGATGAAAACACTTAAAGGGTTAGTTCACCCAAAAATGAAAATTCTGTCATTAATTACTCACCCTCATCGAACAACTTATTAAAACAAAATAACATCATTTATTCAACGATACTTCTCCCCGAGTTACCGTCTTCTGCCATTTTGGAGGGTACCATGATTCACGCTTTCCCCAGAACGTAATCAGCGTTGTTTACATTCAGCGTGCGCGCGCTTTTTCCTGAATGTAAACAATGCTAATTACGTTCTGGGGAAAGCGCGCGTATGCATCGTGGTACTCTCCAAAATGGCGGAAATTGTTATTTTTGTTTTCTTTGCACACAAAAAGTATTCTCGTAGCTCGCAAAATTGAAGTTGAGCCACTGATGTCACATGGACTGTTTTATCGATGTCCTTGCTACGTTTCTGGATCTGGGAACATTTCAGTTGTGTTGCTGTCTATGGGACGGTCACAGAGCTCTCAGATTTCATAAAAAATATCTTAATTTGTGTTCCGAACATGAACGAAGGTCTTACTGGTTTGGAACGACATGAGGGTGAGTAATTAATGACTGAATTTTCATATGTGAAAAGAGTAGTATGTCCAAATTCACAGTATTCATAAAATAGCAAAAAGTACCTGGATGACCTACTGGCCCAGGCTCATGATCCCACTTTTTGTTGAAGATGGCAATGCCAGAATGCATTAATCCAAGGCAAAAGTTGATTGTAAATGTATTTCATTTCATTTTTACCAAATTAACTTATTCTTAAATAGAATGAATTCCATTTCTACAAAATATTGTAATTAATTACAGTTCTATGTCATGGTTCTCAACCTTGCATTCTTCTGCCAGAGAAGATAGAACACAGAAACAAGTTATGGTTGCTGAATTAATCTGATTCTTTAACAGCCCTCTACGAACACCTTGGCAATTGAATCGCCATTGGCTAGTAAATTATTTTGTTTACTCGCCAGACTGATAAATATATACATACACATATACATCTATACACACATATATATACATACACACACACATATACACACACACATACACACACACACATATACACACACACACATATACATACACACATATACACACAAGCATATACACACACACATACACACACACACATATACACACATACACATACACACCACTGGCGAGTAAAATCTGAGAATTTATTAGCAATTGGCTAATATTAGACATCATTTAGTCGCCAGAGTGAAGATTTAGTCGCATATGCGAGTGATTTACTCGCAATGTAGAGGGTTGTTTAATCAAAGAAGCCAGAATCGTTCAATTTGAATTCCTATTCCTACAATACCTAAGCCTAATTGTAAGTCGCCCTTGCACTTTGCATGATGAATGCTATTTGTGCTTGTGCACAGAATTACGGCCAAAGTAGAGCGTTATAAATCATTCACTTAGGGGTGGGTGTCCAGGTCACACTACAGGCCAAAAACTTGTTTTTTATTTATTTTTTTTCATGCACTGGTCCGTTTTAAGATTTTGGACTATTTTCCTTTCATACCATGTATTAAGCCGCGTTTCCACTGCAGGAACTTTCCCCAGGAACTAGGGACTTTGGGCCGGTACTCGGTGTGTTTCCACCGCAGGAACTATCTTAATTTGTGTTCCGAACATGAACGAAGGTCTTACTGGTTTGGAACGACATGAGGGTGAGTAATTAATGACTGAATTTTCATTTTTGGGTGAACTATACCTTTAAAGTAAAGGAAAATTAGAAATGTTGCCTTGGGAGCTAACCAAAATATTTATTAGTTGAAATACTAAAATTACTAACTGAAACTAAAACTGAAATAAAAAAAATTTATTTAAAATTTGTAAGATGTATTAAAAAATATTTAGAAATATAAAAAATGAATAAAATGACAGAATTACTCAAACTTAAACTAAAATGAAAACTTAAAAATATAAAAAGAAATATATATTTTTTTATATAAAGCTAACTTAAAATATTAATAAAAACTACAATAGTATTTAAATAATACTAAAATAACACTGGGTGAAAGATACTCACACATTGACCCAGTTATCTCACAGACTAACCCTGACCAAACCCTCATGCTATCCTTCAGTCTGGGATTGTCCTCTTGCAGGTGGTAAACGTGCTGAGAGCTCAGCTGGCACAGCTGGATGAGGTGAAGAGGGAACGGGAAGTTCTGGAGGGAGAGGTGAAGTCAGTGACTTTTGATATGACAGCAAAGTTCCTGACCGCACTGGCTCAAGATGGTGCCATTAACGAAGAGGCTCTGACCACCAGTGAGCTGGACACTCGTTACGGCTCTCACACACAACGTGTTCAGCAGAATTTACGCAGACAGGAGGAACTGCTGTCACAGATACAGGTGCACACAAAAACTCACGCATAAGCAACATTTTTCCAGTATTTCAGCAAAGAATTACTAAGTGATAGTCACAGTATTCTAATCGGATTTTATCAGATAAAGATTTAAGGCATAAAAACAGCCCTGCAAAGGCTCAGTTATGAAATCGGATGCATCTGTCAACTTAAATTTAAATAACATTATTTACATAATTTATGACATAAATGTTGCACAACTTAAGACAACTAAGGTTGTTGCTTGAGCTCTGAACATGCTGATTGGTTCACGCAGCATTGTATTTCAACCACCATTTGCATATATATTTTTTTTTAATATTACTGTGATTGTGTCATGAAATGTAGTTTTAAAAGTATTTCAAGCGAGAATGTAGTTGTTTAAAACTCAAATCTGCGGTTTATTTATAAAAACAGCGCCTATTTGAAAATGTGCTTCTCCGATTTCGGAGACGGGAGCTCCATGCGATCGAGAAGGGTATAACTGTAGCCTGGAGATCTCCAAATGGGGGCGGGAACTCCAAAACAGGGTGGGAGCTCCAAAATAGGGCGTGGCTTCCTCCCATTGACAGACAGACACATGACACGCATGCACAATTTTTCCCCCAATCCACTTCAGTGCAAACTCCGCCCCACAGCTGATTCTAAAGATTTTATTGGTTGTCAATTAAAGTGTTGATTTCCTACACTATGCTACAAAAATGCTAACCCCTAAACCTACCCCACACCTGACCCTAACCTTAACCAGTGAAATTGACTGCACGGCGGGATTGGCGCTGAATAGCGTGGTAAAGAATGTTGCAGTTCAGGAGATAAACAGTTAATAAGATTATGCAACATGAGATCGTTCCGTAACTCCCCAACCGAACCTCACCGGACAATGGCACCTTTTTAGTTACACCCAACATCACTATCCCCTCCTACCCTGCGAATTTCAAGCCCCAGGACGCCCCCGTTGCTTAAAACAAAGCGATAGAGTAAAATCTTTCCACTGCGCTGGGACGGCTCGCGGGAGAGCTCGTGGGTGATTCCCGTTTATATCATTAAGCAGAGGTTCAAACTCCAGTCCGAACACAACTGGCCACGAGCTTTGGGCTCTGCTCTCACAGAGAATATTTACTTATATATAGGGATATGCCGGTATCAAATTTTCATGTTGCGATTAATTGCTAATGCTTTTATTACGGTATACGGTATTATCATGATATTGAAATTAAGTATAAAAAAAAAAAGTGCTGTCATAATACAGTATAACAGGTTTAACAGGTTTTTTCTTATAACAAAAATAACTGAACATTTAAATGCAATAAAGCAATACAGAAAAATGTATAAAATGTATAAATTTACACAGATTAAAGTGCAAAAGAACTATAAAGACCAATAGGTATCACTTTACAATAAGACCTCATTAGTTAACCTTAGTTAATGCATTAACATTCACAATGAGCAAAAGCTAATGTTAACTAATGAAGCCCTAATGTAAAGTGTGACCGAACAATAAAGAATCAAAACACTTTCAAACAATATCTAGGGCATGTTGTAGTC
>NW_015645538.1:638820-639865 GCF_001515625.1 Sinocyclocheilus rhinocerous
TATATTTTGTACATCTTAAGAAAACTAAGGTTGTTGTTTTGTTTTTTTTTCATTTTAAAAATGGCTTTTCTTCTTGTCTCAGGTGTCTCACCAGGAGTTTTCAGCACTCAAGCAGTCCAACTCTGAGGCTAATAACAGAGAGGAAGTCTTGAAGAAGCTCGCCTCAGCCCACGATAGCTACATAGAGATCAGCTGCAATATCAAAGAGGGCACTAAAGTAACTAACTCGTGCACTAATATTAGTTCTGCACACATGCATAATCCATAAGATGTCACTCAGCTGTCTCATTCTCTCTTCTTTACCTCCTCCTCTTTCAGTTCTACAATGATCTGACAGAAATCCTCTTAAAGTTTCAAAATAAGTGCAGTGACATTGTCTTCGCTCGCAAAACTGAGAGGGATGAACTGCTCAAGTATGTAATTCAGTAGTGTGCACATATTAACCTGTCATAATTGTTTCGGATGAATGTGATTGGCTTATATTCTGTGACTGTTCGATTGACAGGGAGCTGCAGCAGAGCATTGCTCGTGAGCCGAGCGCTCCTTCATTCAACATCCCATCATACCAGTCCAACACTCCTGCTCCTGCCTCAGGAGGCCCGACCCCTGTGCCCAGGACTGTGTTTGTGAGTTTGCAGACTGATGACTTCTAAAGATAAAGTCCTTGACTGCAGGAAATAGTCTTATTTATATTTCTGTTCCAGACCCAGCAGCAGCCTCAGGCTAAACCCCAGCCGCCAGCGAGACCGCCACTGCCTAACATCTCTCCTCAGGCGGCCAGTACTCCAGTGGCTCCTAGCAGCACTAATCCCCCACCTGTTGCACCACCCTCACAGGCTCAAGGACCACCCTACTCCACTTATCAAGGCTACCCAGGGTAAATAAAGACCTTCACAATTACCCATGTCCTCAAAGCTGTATGCATGTGACAGTCCATAGCTCGTCAAAAGGTGGGCAGCTTGATTATGCTGCCTTCAAAGATATCTTCTTCTGGCCAAAATCTAAGGCTGCATCCAGATATGCATACTTATCCTATGTATATATA
>NW_015645538.1:639971-640849 GCF_001515625.1 Sinocyclocheilus rhinocerous
AAAACAGGCAATGTTTGATATAATATTCCGTTTCATTGTAATGTAGGCCATGTACGTTACCTGAACATTTCTGAGGCTATTAATATGTTTAAATGAAAACGGAAAGGGGCAGTGGTGTTTGATATATTTCGTCTTATTGTAAATACAGTGAGGAAAATTGCAGTAGCCAAGGTGAGCTGACTGATGTTATCAAGTATGCTGCTGTTTGCAGAATTACCGGACTTGCGTCGTCCCTATCCGCGGGAGTTGCCTAATCTTCTTGGTACTTTAGACCACGATGGAAACGCAGACAGCAACCGGTCTGGGGGGAAAAAAGTTCCTGGTACAATTGTTCCGGGTCATTTCGGTGAAAACGCGGCTTTATTTCAGAATAGTGAAAAGGTCCAAAATACAAAAAATTTGTAAAATTTTTGTTATGAAATATAAATTCCAAAAAATATGAACACATCCAAAATACACATTTAATTGTTTGTTTTAATGCATTTTATCTATTTGCATTTGTAGATTTAAATTGCAATATCTTCAGCGGTTGAGCCAGAAATTTATACCAAACTTTCCAGTTTTCTTTGTATCTATATTCTGATGGTTTTTTTATGCTGTAGTTATTTATCCGATTTATTTTATTCCTACAAACATGGTGTTTTTTCTGACTTTTGGCAGTGTTTTCTGCTTTATGCTGTGATAAAAGAGAGACCTGTAAGGATAAAAGAAACTCCGATACTTTGATCTTCTGAGACAGACAATACACACACAGTGCATTAACATACAGACATCTGTTTCCGCATCTCACTGAGAGAAAATGCGGGAAAACGTCTCTCACATATGCATTGGTTCCTCCTCATAGCCTTCCTTCCCCGCACCCATCCTTCTCTTCACGC
>NW_015645538.1:641528-659313 GCF_001515625.1 Sinocyclocheilus rhinocerous
ATAGCAATAATTAGAGACAGACAAACAAAAAATTTGCCTTCCAACCTAAATTCGAGATTAGATACTAAAATGGAGTCAGATTTGAGTTAAACCTAAATTGAATAACTCTGCGTGCTGAAAAGACCGAACACGCAAGAAACCTTCATCCACCACTGGATACCTTCCTTGGGCCAAGTGCGTGGACCTTACAGACCCAAAATTTTCTCTGTCAAAATCTTGAAGTCTAATATGTCAACAGAATTAAAGTTTGAATCTGGTTTTATCCAATGTTCAGATTTCTGTTCCGAAAATGTATGCATGTTAGTAAATATTTAATTACATAAATTAGTTAATTTCCTTATTTACACAAAAAAAACTTCAGAAAACATTTAATATGAACAATTATCCTAATGTACATTGATTAGTCAACTAGGTGAGTATGGTGGTATCAGTTAAAATGTTTACCCAATTCAACCTAAAATGTAATTTTGTTATTTTGCTCCTCTCTCTCAGGTATTACCAGATGCCGATGGCCTATAACCCCTATGCATACGGGCAGTTTAATATGCCCTACATGCCCTATCAAGCCCAGGGGCAGGCTGGATGCCCCGGAGCCCCTCCTGCACAGCAGCCCTACCCCTATCCTCAACAACCGCCACAGCAACAGCCCTACTACCCTCAACAGTAGAGCGCACCTCTCGCTCCTACAGCCACACTCAATCCTGTAAACTAGAACTCCTCTTACTGCACTTAACTATTAACACTCCTGTACTCACACTCGCTCTCTATTTAACATCTGGCTTTATCTGGGCGGGGTTTAGAATGCAGGCCCCTCCCCCTCTTTGTGGGTGGACTTTTAGGCCAAGGTTCACAAAGCAGGTGTGCTAGTTGAGGGAAGATCTGATCTTTTCTCTCTGTCTTACCCTCTAGCCCAAAGTGAAGCTGCTGGCTGCCTGCCACTGCTTATATCTTATTTTTGTAATGAATACTGGCATATAATCTAATGCAAGAGCTGTTGATTTCTTACCTTGATGATGATGATTTAATTGCTGGAAGAAACACCATGGTTCTGTCTTACTGTAACCCTAGTTGTATCATTATACCTCCTTCTGTTCAGTCTACAATCATCGCTTCGGGAAAGGAACAGTTATACAGCTTAGAGAATGGATTTGTCACTAAAAATAATTCATTTTTGTGTTTCATGTGATTAAAACCTGTCTGATGTTAAAGACGGTCTTTTTATTCCCTCTCTATGCATGGTACTTTGAGCCTGTAGGCGTACTTTCAGCATTTTTGGTCATTGTCAATGACTCTCCGCATTGTTTTGCGTTCATCCAGTCAGTGCCAAATCCAACAGCTGAGCAGATTGAGTTCAGATTAATAGGCTGGGCTGTGAGCGTGGCTGCAAGTCTGACTGTCACCACACATGAATTCAAATGTGTTTGTTCAATAATTATTCCCATGCTATTTTTGTCTTGAAAGAGCCATGCTGAACCGACTGTCTCCATGGATACAGATGGAAGAGGATGGGGGGTTTTTTCGCATGCAGATAGATGAATGTTTATCGGGGTATCAGAGTGTTTTGATTATGTAAGGATGTTTTCTTTAGGCCATAACACAAACTCTGTTCACATACACTTGAGCTGTGCATTGTTGTTTTGACAAGTGTCATTTGCCTTCAACAGTGCATTTTAGGATAATGACGTAACTTCATTGTCACCTGATTAACTGCAAAAGCATATTGTGTGTTTAAAAGAGAATACATGACTGTAACTACAGTCAAAACCTTTATGAGCTATAAATGACGTTTAAGACCGTCTAAAAGCCTCACACACATATTAGATAATGTAATTAACACCACTGGCATCATGCCTCCTCAGCTGTTGGCTCTTACTGACAAGTATTCAAATGCCCTTCACTTCCGGAAATAGTTTTGCATTACAATCTAGCTTGATAATAGGGCTGGGATTTGATAGATCTCCTGTTTTGTATCAATTTTAAACGCTTTGGAATTTTGATTTGATTCATTCCCAGTTCATTAGGTCATATTTCAGTTATAATGTCCATTTTACTTGAATATGAAATAAAAATGTTCTCAGCTAATGCTTTCAATTATACAGGTTACCTTCCAACTTGATGCACTGGATATATAACACAAACGCAGTTCAGTTGTTATTTAACAGCTGCAACCTCAGTGAATCAAGTGAAGTAAACTACATTTTTCTGAAAAACTTACTAACAATGTGTAATTTTTTTATGAAATATAAATTAAAACATTGAGCGCTTCTTTTTTTTAAATTCCATGGGAGCATATGAAGTTTGTGATTCATTATAATGAACGGGTAGTCATTTGTTTTTTAATTGGGCAACACTGGTTGTGCTGTATGGTTTTCTATGCCGGTATTGACGATAATCGTGATATTCAAATAATGAAATATCATTATCATGTTAATTAGGCGTGTCGCAATATACTGGTATTGGCCATATTTAAAAATGAATAGTAGACTTAGGATAATATGACAACATAATCTAGCGCCAGCGCCGTTATGGAGCGTTAAACTCTCACGTGTGATTTTGTTACATTCATACTCGACACCAGATGGCGCCCTCTCGCATAAAGCCCACAACTGAGACTCATAGGAGTAATAAAACAACTGACTTTGAGGAAATCCCTTATATGGACAAAGGAATCCAGCTGTCGCTGTTTCTGAATAAAGCACAGAAAGAAATGTTTTGTCTGATGAAACATGACGAGAATCAGCTCTCGATTACAGCAGCATATGGTTTATCTGCGTTCTTCAAGCCATCTCAGGTATTTTCATATGGATAATGTATATTTATATTGCAATGCTGATTGACACAGCCTTATAAAATAAGAATCAGTTCTCAGGAGGAAGTTATTTCAAACACTTGATAGACGCCGCTATAATGCAAGTTTGGAATAAAAATATGTAGTTATTCTCATAAGTTGTACTACTTTGACACTGTACTAAACTAAACACGGTTAGCATTTTAGTCTTTTCAGTTTAGTGTAATTGTTCCTTTTGTATGCAATGGTGTGTTTTTTGGTCAAAAAAGAAAATAAAGATTAATTTGACTGATACTTTTAAGTTTTCAAGATTTCTGTAGATATCATGATATATTGTTATTGTGAATTTCTGAGGCCTTGATAATCCTGTAGTGAAAAATCTGATATCGTGTCAGCCCTAGGTTTGTTTTTTGGACCGCAAAGACAATAGTTTTTTTTCTTGCTATTATTTCAAAATACACTGCCTTTTTACTTGGATCAAATTAAATTCAAACTGGTAATTTGGGTAAAATACATCTTCTTTTAATCGTGGAATCATAGGAATCGAGATGGCAATCAGAAACAAAATTTATATTTTACTACTAATTTTAGTTCTATATTTTACTCATACCACACATGAGAAAACTTACTCTGGTCGTGCCTAGCCACGAGTCATTCTGCATGCATTTATTGTTAGTCAGATTGTTAACATTGCTGCTGGTGTGTTTACATATACTTGAAGGGGACAGAAATAACTTAAGATGGATCATGGCTATTCATTGTATTCACAATCAACCTGCTGAAAGCTCATTTCCTGTTAATGCATAATTTCCCAAACTCTTTTGACCTCAACCAATCAAACTGACAAAAAGCAGGTGTGAAATTCTCCCTATGCGTGTTTACCGTAAGAGAAATGTTCTATGGCAATGATGAGAGATTTATTGAGCGAGACAGGTGTGTGTATATAAGTATATAAATATCAACGTATTTAGGAGGGTCTTGACGCACTGCCAAATCTTCTGACCTTTGACCCGTAGAGATGAATCCATGATGACGCAAGAGACAGAGTCATTAGTGAAAGCTGAGGGTGCAAGAGATGGCTCTATTTGCATGTATGTCTGTATGTCTTTCAAGTTAAGTTAAGAGGAATGCTTTGATGTGCCTCGCCATGGATTGACCTCATACTGTAGCCAGACATACTGGGACATGAACAAGTGTATTCCCAGCAGGTGCATGTCAGGACATCTCATCCTCAAGAGCACAAGTCACAGATTCTTGTGTAGTGAATATGGCCAAGTTATTTAAACATCTATGTTTATGTAATGTAATAGCTCATCTAGAAATCAGATTTTCATAAGGAACAGACTGCTGTGCACAAGAAATTCAATTAACTTTATGACACTTTAAAGGCACTGAGTGGGCACACTTTAACTTCTATAATTTAAGGTACATATAGTCTATATTAATTTTACATATTTATTATTAATGTTTTCTGTTACTGATATTGCATTGTTTATGCACTGAAAAAAAAATGTTTTGAAACAATTTTCTATCAGACATTTGAGGTAGAAACATTGAAAGAGTATTTTCTTGTAAAACATGCTCCAATAATCTTTACTTACAACTTTCGTTACAAAAAAATCATTTTTACAGTGTGTCTGTCATAGAGACCAGCTGATGAAAATCTAAAAACATTAGCAGATGGACTATAGGGGGGAAAAAAAAGTTTTTACAGTGCATTCATTATTTTATCTTAATAAGATTTACAGAATTATTCAGACAGATGGATAAATATATTCATATGAATTATTCTTGCTTCTTAATCAGGGGCCTTCAACACAGTAACCATTGACTTCCATAGTATTTTTTCCATACTATGGACGTCAGTGGCTACCGTCAACTGTTTTGGTTATGAACATCATTCAGAATATCTCTTGTGTTCAACAGAAAAAAGAAATGCATACAGATCTGGAACAACTTGAGGGTAAGTAAATGATGACAATTTTTTTTTTTTTGTGAACTATCCTTTTAAGTAAATTAAATAATGATTGAAGGATTGACTGAATACTGGAAGGCTAATAGCTGATACAAAATTGGGCTCTTCTATAAGACAAATACAAAAATATAGAAGTTTCTGTAGGATCGTTCTACCTCATCATGCCCACTGTCTCTCACTCAATCCTGTCAACTGCACTGCCCACCATCCCACACAAAATAAACAGCCAAAACACTACTGGCCACTGAGGGGAAAGGGAGAAATAATATGCTATATTGCATTAAGATTCCTCATAAGCATGTGTGTGTGTGTGTGTGTGTACTGGTATTCACTACGTACCAAATGTCCCACAAGTATAGTAATACCAGTAAATTTTTACCTTGTGGGTACATTTTTTAGGTCCCCATGAGGAAGCAATCTTATAAATCTTACAGAATGAAGTGTTTTGAAAATCTAAAAATGCAGAAAGTTTCCTGTTAGGGGTAGGTTTACGGGTAGGGTTAAGGTAAGGGGATAGAAAATACAGTTTGTACAGTATAAAAACAATTATGCCTATGGAATGCCCCCATAATGATAGGAATACCAGGAATAGTTTGTGTGTGTGTGTGTGTGTGTGTGCGTGCGTGCGTGCGTGTGTGTGTGTGTGCGTGTGTGTGCGCGTGTGCGTGTGTGTGTGTGCGTGTGTTTGTTTGAGAGCAACAGACTGGGCCTTTGGGCTGATATTACAAGTTCAACACTCATAACACACTTCAAAAACATAATGTTCTCCTTTTCTGGTCAGAGTACACTATAATTGTATTAATTTAATTAAGGAGACAACATCAGGTGAGTCTGTTTCACCCTCGTTTTCTATAAGTTGTCTTTATAGAAGAACATCTCTCTGAAACGGTAAAGCCATATGGCAGAAAGAGAGGCACCATGCAGCTGTGAAGTCTAGTTGCGGTATATGCACCCATATGTGTGTGTGTGTGTGTCATTGTGAGTGTCGCATAATCTTTTCATCTAACAGGTGCTCATTGCAGTATTTGGTGGGTTCTCTTTGTGTGCTTTTGCACGAATTCACAATATGTTAGTATTTGTAGAAGAGAATATTAAACAGCCTATCCTTGATGCTAAAAATGGATGTATTTTCTACATTGAATAAATGAATAGCCTACCTTTAAAAATGTGACCATTTCATGCAAAATATATAAAAAACATTCGTAAATTAATGTTTTTTATAAACTTCTTACAATGTGTGGAGACGCCTTATTAATCCATTATGATTTTACAGTTCTGATAATAATTGTAATAGCCTAACTGTTGCATTCTTTGGATGAAGACAGTCTAACAATGTGAATCAGTTTTAATTTTGTCAATGTATCAAACGTGTTATTTTATATTGTTGTTTTTAATTTCCTCTAATTAATGTTGGAGGTGGGTGTCTAGAATTCTTTTGCTTAAAGGCTCTCTTGGTGCGTGCGTGTTTTTGTGAGCGTGCAGCGTGATTGCCAGGAAGAGGCTGAGCGCACGAGCGCGCGCGCGTATTTAATTGAGTGAGTTGCGTGAGTCTGCACGCGCTCTGCTGTCACAAACAGAAGATGTTTGACAAGCTCACCAGAGATACAAGCGCTCATTTCTAACCATTTCAGTTGTTTGTTCCGGTCGCGTTACATAAAGGTAAGTAAAGTTGGTTGTCTCTCATGTTTTTGCTCTTAATTAGAAGCAATTCTATGCCGTAATGGCATCTATGCTTTATAGTGAGGCGTGTTAGATTATGTGTAACGCTACTGCTCTCAGGCAAGATTACTCCGCATGACCACAATAATATCGCACTACAAGGACACCTGTGTCTGATTAATTCTGGTATTAACAGTAATTTCCTGGAGTTCAAACAAGTTTGTGTTGACAAAAACAAACCTTACAAAAAGCTTGATTTTCACGCTGTTTCTATAAAGAATGGTTCTTTTGCTATATAGTGTAATATAGGGATCAGGGTCGTTTAACAAAAGAGCAATGGAAGCGCGAGATCTAGGTTCGTTTTTAGAAAGCACAGCTGCTGCTCCTGCGTCGTCTCCGAGTCCGTGTGCGTCAGTGACGGCAGTCTGAGATCCCCAAACAGCCGCTCCAAATATAACGCGTGCCAGACTGTGCCCGGTATGCGGCGTAGTGGTGGAAACCGAACCCCATCTCGGCTGCTGCACCTTCATCCTGGCAGACAGACACATAGCATCTCTGTACACAGATCTTTGCGCTATTCTGCAGCGCGCGCGCGTCTATGTGTATGTGCACGCAACTTTTCCACAAGCTTTAGTTTACACACTGCCTTCACAAGAATTACTATGGTAACCATAACGTTTGCTAAAAAATACTATATTAAATCGAGTTTGCTTAATATTGACGACTGCTCTCATAATTTATTTTGGCACATTATTTGAAGAAGGACAGTTCAATTAAGCAATATTTAAGCACTGCTACATTCTCGTTACTGTTGCTTTAAACAGCAGTTCTGTAAACAAGTAACTTAATTTTGAATAACTTACGTTTCTGACCTGTAAGTTTGTATATTTCCTCTCTACGAAAAAAAAATAGTTCCACTTGAAGCCAAAGCATCACGTTCTGAGTGTCGCCAAGCAAACAACGGACTGAAAGGCGAACTGGAAATTTGTAAATGAATGGAACGGAGCGATTTTCCTTCTCTGCTCATAGAGTTCTGTAATTACTCCGCTGAAACTCCACTCCGGGTTTTTATTGCTTCGAATGATCCATTATTATAATTATTAAAAATAATAAATGGATATTTTCATATATTTTTGGGTAATTTTGTGATTATATGCATTAAAATAATATACGCCAAAGCATGATAGCACAATAATAAAAATAATTAGGCCTACCCATATTTATTTAGAATCATTTATTTACACTGTTAAAAATAAAGGTTTCAAAAAGGCGTATTCGGTGATGTCGTAGAACCCTTTTTGTTTCCCCAAAGAACCTTTCGGTAAACAGTTCTTACAGGAAACAATTTTTTTCTTGGTGTAAAAGAATATTTTGTGCAATGGAAAGGTTCTGTGGATGTTCTTGAAATGTCAATAAAGAACCTTTATTTGTGTATAATACTTATGCAGAAACTATGGTTACCAAGTAAATTTATGTAAGGATTGATCAGTGGCCAAAAACCTAGACCAATGTGTTGCTGCCCATCAGATGTTAGATGTCTATCACACAATTATTTAGCATCTAAGTTTTAGGCCACCTGTTTGATAACCCAGAGAAGACCTTGACAAAGATGCCAAGAGCTACTGCGGTGTCTGCGTGTGTGGAGGCGTATGGCTTAACGCTGGTGAAAGTGAGTCAGTGACTCAGTGGTCAGACATGAAGACGAGTTCAAACACGATGAGAGTGATGACATAAGAATGAAGGATGCACTCTATCCAAACAGAGCTTGTGTGTATGTGTTCTTTCCATTTAGGGAGTCGTCATTATGGGAATATAATTTACAGCACCTGCCCCTGCTATGAAAGAAGTTAAACATAATGCATGCATAGAAATCCACGTTTGCAAACTGACTCGTCGCTGCAGATCTCTTACACGCATTGGTATTTTTGTCCAAATCAGCATAGTGTATGCTGCTGGAGAGACCTCTGCTTCTCAACTGGTTTTGATTCAGTGCTTTCCATTAAACACAAACACTGACAGAGCACAGAAACGTTTATCATACAGAATTAAACAAAAATGTCTTTAAGATCAATCATAAATGCATTAATATTACTATAAATTTCATAGGCCCAAAATATGCGAAAAATGGCTTTTTAATTTACTTGGTTTTTATAGTTTGAGCATTTCAGTTTTTAATTATGAATTGAATTTCGATGGTTTCAGCTAATAATTCACCAAACAACACATCAAACAAACCATGTTTGTCCTTGTTGAAAGCGTATATTTCCATTTACCTTGTGTAGTTTTGTTTATTATGTTAAAATCTGTCTATGTTGGCATCTGTCTAGTTTTCTTTCAAATGACAGATGAATTTGCACCAAAATGTCATTTCATACACTACATGTAAATCAACATGAAAACAACTGGGAGTAATTTTCTCCGCACTTTTAAACACTGATAAGCCTATTTATTTTGCTGTTGCAACTACACAATTTGTGACTATAATAACTTTATTTTACCTTGAGCACAGGCAAGTCAGTTCATGAATGAAGAAAAAAATATAAGATATCTCATTACTATTGATACTTAGTTGGAGGCTTAATAGGTTTAATCACTGATTTGAGCTTTTTTGACACTGACTGTCAGCTGAATATTTAAGTAAACCTTGCATAGTGCTCAGAGTAAATAAATGTTTACAGATCTGAAAGGATTTTTGTTCTGAGTAAAAACATCACACAGAGATGTTTTTTTTTCTCTCCTTTACCAAATAAGAATCTGTCTAGCCATCTGTACTGGCAAGAGAAGAGAAGGACAGATCGAGAAAAAAAGAGAAAAGAAGACATCTTGTTTTGGTAGTAATTGGCTTGGATGGTCATGGGGCATATGGTGGCCTATGACTGATATGACCTTAGAATCTGAAAATTTCAAGATGTCAGAAACAGGAGAATCTGAACATATCCCAGAATGCACTACGGAGGAGACTTCACCTCCTTGTTGTACCACAGACTCGGAAGACTGTCAAAAATCCAGCCAGGTGATAATATAGATTCAACAACTTCCATCAATTCACTCACCTTGTTTCATTTCCTCCTATCATTTTCTTTTTATCCTGTTTAATTTTTTTTTCTCTTTGAGCAGCCAAAATCAGATGATAACCACGGACAACTCAAAAAGAAACTGAAGGTAGGATTGCAACTGAATCTAATCATTAAAGCACCCTCCCTATAGAGCATTCATTTCATTTATGAGTTTATTTTCCTTTCTAGCTTGCCAGACGTTTATGTTAGATTGATGTGGCTATACTCGGCAGAATATTGCTTTCTGAATCATTCTCTGTCTTCAGTGGGTAAATGCCGTTTGCTACTGACTGCTTAACCTCAACGGTTATGTGTCTCAGTCCAAATACCATTAGTAAGCATTGCATTCACTCCCCTGATAGTACAAAGTTACCCAACTCCATAATATAAATCACATCAGCAGCTTTTAGACAGTCTGGGACCAGGTCCAAATAGTTTAAAAATAGCATAGTTACACTTTTCACCCTGTAGTGTTGATCCAATGATCTAGAAATGCAATACAATTTAAACCATTCCTAGCTGCTACATTTACAAAATGAAACTTGTGACGTATTTAAAATCATTTTTATAAATAACAATGCCTTATCAGGTTAGTATTTAAACTACCATACAAAAAAGATAATATATAAGAATACTCTTTTTTTTTTTTGTGTCCAATATACTGTATAATATTGTTGAAATAACAAAAGTAGCAATAATGTACACTGAGAACGCTCTTCTCTAGAAAAAATCTATTTCTTTTCAATAATGGGGTTATTGAATGAATGTGTTTGTGTGTTACAGGCTAAAGGAAAATTAGTTCGGAGCACCGCTGTGTGTGATGAGTCTTTATCCACTGAGGAGAACAGCAAGGTAAGAATCATTCATAAACTAAAGACACATTTACAATCTTGCATTCACCATTAAAGTTAATTTACATAGTCTAGTAGATGGATAGGACATACGTAAGTAAATCAAAACTGTAACCACTGATTTGGTAAGTGTTTAAACGATAAGTTTTCCAATGGTATTTTCTTAAATCATTATATTTAGTCCCCCAATCCTGAATATGCAGTTACATCTATTACATGCTTGAAGTGAATCATAGAGTTTGTGAAGGAATTCTGTTCTGTCTGGTCCTAGGAAAAGGAGAGCAAGACCACTGTATCTAGTAACCATGGTGACAGTCCTGCGTGCAATGAGGAGGAAGAGGAGACAAGCATCACATCGAAAAAATTAAGTTTATCTAAAGGTAGTTTGCATTGCTTGTAGGTATTTGTATATCATATTTGCGCACAATATATGCACATGAAATGCATTTTAACTAGGGCTGTGAAAAATATTGCATAAATTTCTGAAATTAATGTGGGATGTTAAGTGTTAAAAGTAAGGCTTTTTAAAAATAAGCTTCAGAATGAGCAGATTTTTAATTTAAAATATACTTCCTTTGTATTGATTTTAAATTTAATTTGAGAATATATACTACTGTTCAAAAGTTTGAAGCATTAAGATTTTGAATGCTTTTGAACCAATGCTGTATTTATTTGATCACAGCAATATTGTGAGTAATAATATTATTACAATTTAAGAGAACTATTCTATTATAATATATACTTAAAATGTAATGTGTTACTTAAGTCTTCAGTGTCACATGATCCTTCAGAAATCATTCTAATGTGCTGAATTGGTGCTCAAGAAACATTTCTAATTATGTTGTGTTGAAAATATTTTGAAATAGAAGTCTTTTGAAACTTTCTGAATGTCTTGACTGTTACATATGATACATTTAATGCATCCCCGCTGAATAAAAGTATTAATTTATTTCAAAATAAAATATTTTTAATTACCCCAGACCATTGAACAAGAAGTGCATATTTTATACAGCTTTTAATATTACTTGCTTCCTATACTTTGCATATAAAAAATATAATTCTATGCATGTGTGTATCTTTTAGATCCCAGTCTGGAGTACACCGACTCCACAGGCATTGATCTGGAGGAGTTTTTAATCACTACTTTGAAAAGCAGTCCCAGGTGGGTAAAAGTTGGAAAATATCCCTTTATTCTCCTCCTTCCATTTGTGCTGAATCAGTTTATTTTTGGATTGCAGGGACAGACTGATGCTTCTAAAACTCGAGCAAGACATGACTGACTTTATGACAGACAACAGGTATCGTTCCATGCATGTCTTTCATGCTTTTGAGATAGACGTGTTTGTAATGTGATTATAATGTGTCTCTTTTTCTCTCTCTATAGTTCCTATAAAAAGTTCCCTCAGATGTCCTCGTATCACAGGATGCTGGTCCACAGGGTTGCAGCTTATTTTGGTCTGGAACACAACGTGGATCACAGTGGAAAAGCGGTTATCATCAACAAAACCTGCAATTCCAGAATGTATGTGTCTGTTACAGAAATTATATATGTACATTTGATGAAGGAATGAATGCGAGTATAACAATGAATTTCAGACCAGAAAATCGGTTTGCTGAACATGTTCAGGAAAAGAAAACCGAGGAAAGAAGATCAATACTGAAGAGAGACAATAGTCAGGAGAAAGAAGACAGTCAGGTTTGGACAAATACACACTTCCCTGACCCCTAACATTACCACTAGGGTACAAAAGAGCTAACAATTGCTCCTCTAATAGCTCTGATCTTTCCGGCTACTTAATTTGTGTCTGCACGTCTCCTGTGGTTTTTTTTTATAGCTGAGGGTTCCATCTCTCAAAGAACAAATGAGGAGCAAGTCAATAGAAGAGAGAGAGGAGGAGTACCAGAGAGTCAGAGAACGCATATTCTCACAGGATGTAAGAAAACACCTACTTAAAATGCACATACAGTAGTACATTAAAGCTTGGCCTCTGATTTTGTGCTCTTTTATTTTTCAGTCCACTTGTCTTTCTCAGAGTGTTTATATTGAGACCAGGTAAAAAATGTTTTATAAATATTTAAGTAAATGTTATATTCTTTATATAAATATGTTTCAAAATAAATATAATATTATTTTATATAATGAGATATTTTAATATGATTTATTATATAATATGATAACACTTTGTTAGTCAACTTTAGACATTCAACTAACTCTACGTAACCTTGCAACTACACTGCAATGTTTGCTTACTGCTAATGTAATATCTGCTAAAATAAAAACAAAATTTGTAAATAAAAAAAAAAAATCTGTAGTTTGTAAACCATGTAATTGGTTTAAATATAAATATGTAATTTTACCAGTATAATTATTATAAATCAGTGAGCTGCGCTTCAACTACTCTCTTCTTTTATTTCTGATTAAATTTTTTTGTATCTGTTTGCAGAGGTCTAGATGACGGCAGTATTCTCAGTGAGACCCAGAAAAGACGGCAGCTATTTAGGTGAGAGATTTTTGATTTTTCTCCATCATCCGACCTCTGAAGATATGTCAGAACAGAGAGTGTTCTCTGATAGTCTAAGCTTTTCTGATTGGCTAAAAAAAAGGGCTGCTCACAAACACAGGTGTTATTTCTCATGACACCTATTTCAGGAATAAATAGGTGTCGTGAGACCCCACCCCCCACACGCACACACACACACAACACAAATATTGCTTCTCTTCTCGTCTTTGTGCTAAGAAAATGTGAAAACTGAAAGCAACTTACATTTTGAAATCTATTTCATATGAAAGGGAGGTCTTCTAGCAAAAAGTAGGCACAAAACATGTTTCTGCCGTCCCAACAGGGGTAACAGGGATGGTTCGGGTCGGCTGTCCGGCAGCAGGCAGAGCAGCTTTGAGCTGGACTCTCATTGGAATGACCCTCGACCTTGGAGCAGCACAGATTCTGACAGCCCGACATGGACCTCTAAATCTGCACACACTCGTTCAGACAGCAACTTCAAACTCTGCAAACCAGGTGCAAAAATAACACCAGCCATCATGTCCCTGTCAGAAAAAAAGTAAAAAATGCTACAAAGACAATCTGGGTGTTAACCCTGAGAGCTAGTTATTTAGAGTGGGGTTTAGAAGTCTAATGAAAAAGCTTTTAATTTATACTCTTCTCAAATTTAACACAAATCAAAATCAAATGATATTTATTAGCATTAAATTGAAATGTTTTACAGAATATTACAATTTAAGAGAACTATTCTATTATAATATATACTTAAAATGTAATGTGTTACTTAAGTCTTCAGTGTCACATGATCCTTCAGAAATCATTCTAATGTGCTGAATTGGTGCTCAAGAAACATTTCTAATTATGTTGTGTTGAAAATATTTTGAAATAGAAGTCTTTTGAAACTTTCTGAATGTCTTGACTGTTACATATGATACATTTAATGCATCCCCGCTGAATAAAAGTATTAATTTATTTCAAAATAAAATATTTTTAATTACCCCAGACCATTGAACAAGAAGTGCATATTTTATACAGCTTTTAATATTATGTGCAAATACTTGCAATTAATTGCAGAAAATTGTGATTGAGATATATATATATAACCTTGGAGCAGCACAGATTCTGACAGCCCGACATGGACCTCTAAATCTGCACACACTCGTTCAGACAGCAACTCCAAACTCTGCAAACCAGGTGCAAAAATAACACCAGCCATCATGTCCCTGTCAGAAAAAAAGTAAAAAATGCTACAAAGACAATCTGGGTGTTAACCCTGAGAGCTAGTTATTTAGAGTGGGGTTTAGAAGTCTAATGAAAAAGCTTTTAATTTATACTCTTCTCAAATTTAACACAAATCAAAATCAAATGATATTTATTAGCATTAAATTGAAATGTTTTACAGAATGTAAAAAAAAAATACACAAAATGCTTTTTTGTTTTAATGACAGTGGCACTCGAGTTGCATGAAATCCAACCTGAGGCTGCTCTCCAGCATGATTTGAGTCACATGATCAATGTCACAATTATCCTTATTTGATTAGTGACCTAGAAATAGTGCAGAATCCCTCATAATGTTTCTGACCTGCCATTGTTTCTGTCTGATCGATCTAACAGTGTCCGACTCAGCTCTGTCATACGCTCCACCCAACAACAGCCCTGCTTACATTATCGTGCCTGCTGAGTCATCAATACCTCCTGGGAGCATCTTATTGAATCCACATACAGGTACACACACATACACTCTCCCACACAACAGTACACACTCACAATTCCCTGAGTAGAAGCTGACTCATTGGTTCAAAATGACTGTGGCTACACACCACATAATCTTTTTCATCCAACTATGGATATGTTCTTTAGGGCAGCCATTTCTAAATCCTGATGGAACTCCAGCTGTTTACAACCCACCAGTAAGTCAGAAGCCGTGTAATCAGCTTAATCCAGTACAGTCACAAGCCCCGCCCCCTCCACCTCAGCAGCAGCCAGTAGCAAGCCATGGTGTCCCACAGGTAAATAAAACATATAATGGAGACTAGTGGTGCGTAATATATCAATACCATTTTGCTTATCTGATTTTTAAATGTAATCTTTAGCAAATATAATTTCTCATTCTGCACATTATAAAGAGTCCGTATTACAGAAACATACAGTTTCTATTCCTGTAGAACAGATGCTAAAATATTGATTTTAGCTAGGATTTTATTTTCCATCTTTATCAACAATATTCACAATCTGCCCTCTAATTTCTGGTTTAGGTTCAATACTCCTCTGTGACATACCTTCCACCTCAGCAGTTAAACATCTCTACCTCCCAGCAACACCCAATAGAACAGACTGTGAGTGAGACTAAGTATTAATATTATCTAGTTATCTAATATTATTTATATTATGACTTGTATAAAATATCTAGTATATAGACCACCATTCAAAAGTTCATCTAAAGTGACAGTGAAGCCATTTATAATGTTGTAAAAGATTTCTGTTTTTAATAAACAATGTTATTTTGATCTTTCTATTCATTAAAGATTCCTGAAAATAATGATGCTGAAAATTCAGCTTTGCCATCACAGGAATAAATTATATTCTAAAATATAATATAAAACAGTTATTTAAATTGTAATATTTCACAATATTACAGTTTTTACTGTATTTTTGATCAAATAAATGCAGCCCTAATGAGCATAAGAAACTTCTTTTAAAAACATAAAAAAAAAAAAACTTGCACATGACAAGCCTATTTTTGATTCTTAGAGGGAAGACATTACAGCTAAGTTTGGTCACATGACCTTGAGTCGCCAGTCTTCATCAGGGGATCTTCCAGATATGTCCTCTTTCTACATGCAAGGAGTTCCACCCACACACAGCTATGCTCCGCCCCACCACAGTTACGCTCCGTCTCACCATTCAGACAGTTACATAACCCCTGGAATGACACTGGCTCCTCCCACAGCCCCGGCCCCTCTGAGTCAGCAGAGCAGCCAGGTACTTCATCATTAATGAGTAATGAGATACGATGTAATGTCATACTGTATGTCTAATTATGAGTCAACTCTGGTCTCCCCTCTTAGGTTTCAGTGTACAGTTACCCTGTTCAGTGTCCCAGTGCATCTCAACAATACACAGCAGCCAGTTACAACACACAAACAGGTACACATGAAGCCCCTCTGGATCCCTTACGCCTGAGTCTCACAGTAGTAGGGGAGGGGGCCGTTACACTGTAAGAGATGGTGGCACTGGTCTCACAGTGAACCGGTCTCTTTTCCTGCTATTCACTTCAGCTCTCATATGATTGGTTCAAGTGTTGTTTGTTCATGCATAAAAATACATGAATAAATAACCTTTAGCATATGTGGTATTACTTTTTCATTTCGAGTCCATTGTCACTATACAATTAATAAAATCTCACACATACTTGTCCATATATTTTTTTAACAGTATACCCGCCTGTCATGTCAAACCAACAAGGCTGCCCTGGCATGATGGGAAGTCAGATTCTACCCCAAACACAGCAAGGCATTGTGGGACCTTACCCATCCGTATCCTCCTATCAGGTACTGATGCAAAAAAAAAAAAAAACTCCAGGAAATGTCATTCTGAATTATAAAATGTATGTATATGTGCTTTTTCTCTTGTAACAAGGTACCACAGCAGCAGCAGCAACAACAACAGTCCTATCCTGCAATGCTGGTGTCAGGACAAGGTGGGCAGACACAGTGTTTGGTGCCCCCTGCTGGAGTTAAAGTATACTGCAGCTCTTTGGCCTCTTCTTCCCCTCCACCACTCAGTATGATGGGGGTCTCCTTCCAGTCAAGTAGCTGCAAAAATGGCTGTAGCGTTAATCAGAACCAGTGCTGGTACTAAAAGACACTGTTCACATATAGTGTTATTATGAATTCATCATATGCATTCAGTATTTGTAGCCACACAATTGTTCTCTACAGTCTGTAGCACTCGAGTCTGATGGTAGAATCCTTCAGATTCAACCTTTTCTACTTTGTCAAAAACACGTTTCGAATTTTACTTTTACATGGACATCGATAGCATCATGTTTAAATTGCGATTAGAGCATAAATTATACTATTTATATTATTACTTGTGTTTTGCTTAATATGGATAAAATGTTATATTTGAATGGTATGTAATACTATATTTATCTTGTTTATAGAGGGCTATATTACATAAATTGGGAATGAAACTAGATTCAGTGTTTTCCGTTATCAAAACAGTATGTCAACCGTTTTAAAATAAATTTCGGTTTTTGTTTGTTTGTTTTACAGAATTTTATTAGGATGTAACATTTGACCAGACTGGACAATATCTAAGTGGCATTTCTTAAATATATGGCCTTTTAAATGGTAATCTGTTTGATGTCTTCTTGTATGTTTTACTCGCATTCATTATGGGGTCAGCTGATGTTCTCATAGGCGTTTTATTGGGATGTTGATTTTACATTGACGTTGGCCTTTTCAGACATTCAGGGAAATGTAACCGCTTACGATTAAGATATAGATTTGATAAGAACTCACTATAACGCCCTCTGTTGCTTATAAGAGAGCAGTACAATAACAAAGCATTCATTTAAAATTAATCGTGAATCATTCAGACAGAATGAATTGTTTTATTGAAAAGATCCGAATCAGAACGATTCATCCGCAAATCGGACATCGCTATTTATCACGTGAATTAAGGATCGTAGAGAAGTCGCTAGGCAGCAGCAGTGAAATTTTACTGATAAAACCTTGCCTGACAATGAAGGTACCTTCGATCATCATTATCCATATTTCGGCAGACATGTGTTTTCTATCAACTGTTCACAGCTGGACTAGAACTGAAATTGTTTGCGATTTAGTTTGATTCATTCGGACAGCCAAAATTTCCCTATTGTGTCCCACAGATGAAAAAGTCAGGTGTGGAACAACACGAGGGTGAGTAAACGTGGACATAACTTTATTTGG
>NW_015645538.1:659338-665996 GCF_001515625.1 Sinocyclocheilus rhinocerous
TCCCTTTCAACAAAAAGCACGTGGTTTGTTACCCACATTACAATATATGTTGACCTATAGTAGTTTTAAACATGCATTTATCAGAGTGTAAAATAAGTGTTTGTCAACAAGCAGTCAAGAAAGAAAGCAGTGACAGGTTTAAATGAGCTTTAATAGAAAGGCACATATACAGCCAGAGTGAGAATTAAAAGCTTTTAAATGCATAAACAGTTTAAAATAAACTCCTCCAATCAGAAGTGACAGTCTCTGCCAGATCAGCTAAACTGTTTGTTGTTCTGTCGTTCATGAATTCAAGTGTCAAAACTAAATCACAGCCGCTTTCATCCGAACTGAGATCCGATTACCCCATTGGCTCTTTTGTAGCCCCCAGCTTTGTGTGTGTGTGTGTGTGTGTGTGTGGGTGGAAGAAGTCTGTAACAATGGCTCAAAATCAGATCTTTCCAGTCTTGCCGTGAGTGAGTGAGAAATGTCTGTTACCTCATTAATTAATCCAGGTTAAATAAAAGCAATAAATATAAATAAATATAACCCGATGACATCATGAAGTGAGAAATGTACCTGTGTTCACAAACCAGGGGGGTTAAACAGGACAAGATAATCAGGAAAACCATTCACTGGAGGGGGGGAAAAGGCAAGATTCACAGAATGAGACTGAAATGAATCTCAGTCGAGTGAATGGTCTGTTTTTCTCTGATGTAATTCTAGCAGTACTGCTTTGTGTGTGTGTGTGTGTGTGTGTGTGTGTGTGTGTGGGTGGAAGAAGTCTGTAACAATGGCTCAAAATCAGATCTTTCCAGTCTTGCAGTGAGTGAGTGAGAAATGTCTGTTACCTCATTAATTAATCCAGGTTAAATAAAAGCAATAAATATAAATATCTATAACCCGATGACATCATGAAGTGAGAAATGTACCTGTGTTCACAAACCAGGGGGGTTAAACAGGACAAGATAATCAGGAAAACCATTCACTGGAGGGGGGGAAAAGGCAAGATTCACAGGTTCTTAAATGTGTTAATAAGGTCAAACTTAAGTTAGATTACAAGGCTATGATGCTACGCAACTAAAACTGTGCGTTCCAGAGAGCACACTGAAAAACTAAAAACATGCAAATTGCATTTTTCGGGTTGTGGGTTCGGCAGCCATTTTGTTCACCTTAACTGTACTGCAGCGCTTTAATGAAAATGGCCACCTTCACATACAAAAATACACTTAAAGCAGTTGCGGCCGCTGCGCCGCAGCGTCTGTGTGGGAAAGCCTTGAGAGGAAGGTCTGAAAACTGCGTGAAAACACACAAACGCAGAGTTGAACGCTGCCTGAATGATTGGTTGCACTACACCGGTCTCTATCTCTAGCACTCGCTCAGCTTTGTTCCTTATATCATTCATCTTGTTGGTCTTTACTGACTGACATCCATACAAACAGGCCCAAAAAACACACAAATACAGTCCCAGACTCTTGGTGTTGTTCATTCAGGCTTGTCCCGCTCTGCCAATGAGACATCATCAGGGTGTTGGGTGAGACTGTTGACTTTTTTTTGGCCGTAGAGGGTCTGAAAGCTAACCAGCAACAACACACACTCACACACAAACAAACGATCTACTGCAGTACTGATGGGTCGTATTCATCCTTATTTTGCTCCCGTAGAGGTATCTGTGGTTTAGTGGTGCTCGTCTCCCCTCTTTGCTGCTTCTTTGTTCACACCATCCCCTCTTCCTCCTACTGTCGTCTGATCCGTTTCTTCCATCCCCATCGTCTCGTGCCTCTATTTCTGGATCTGAAAGATGAAGAGGCGGAGGTTGATGTTTTTGGCAGCCAGCAGCTTGTTGCACTCCACGCTGTCGTTGATGGGAAGCAGGGCGTACTCGGTTTCGTTGGTGTCGTTGGAGAAGACGTGGTGCTGGATAACAGGTTTGATTTTCACATCATCGTATGGGCCCTTCAGGAGCAGGAAAGAGCACTCCAGTGCAGAGTTCACTTTGCTCTTCAGGATGAGCTGGAAGGAGAGCGTGCGTTTGCAGGACAGGTTGGGGTTGCGCTCTGAGTCGTTGATCCGTGCCTTCAGCACCCAGGTCTGGTTTAGCACTGTGAAGCGCGGCGTCTCATAGTACAGTCGCGTGATGAAGTCGTCAGTGCGGTACGGCCGGAACTGCACCTCTGGAGCAAAGACGAATAAGTTTACAGGTTATTAGCTTACTTCAGCCCAGATTTCTGTGCTTTAAATCAAGCAATTTTCCTGTAGCTGAGTAATATTCAAGTTCTAGAAGCATGTTAAAGAACCCAAACAAGAATAGTTCGCCCAAAAATTTTTATTTGCTGAAAATGTACTCCCCCCTCAGGCTATCCAAGACGTCGATGAGTTTCTTCATCAGAACAGATTTGGAGAAATTCAGCATTACACCATTACTTACCAATGGATCCTCTGCAGTGAATGGGTGCCGTCAGTTTGAGAGTCCAAACAGCTGATAAAAACAACACAATAATCCACAAGTAATCGATTAACGTATTGTGAAGTAAAAATCTGTGTGTTTGTAATACATCCATCAAGACATTGGCTTATAAATGGTGCTTGATCTATGCATATTTCTGAATCTCCTGGTTCAGCTGAGACAACATTTTTAACTGGAGAAAGCAATATCATGGATTATGATGGAGTATTTTAGTTTTGAAATTAAAAACCATCTTAATGATGAATATATTACAAACACACAGCTTTTCACTTCACAAGACATTGATTGATAGACTGGAGTCATGTTTTTATCAGCTGTTTGAACTCCCATTCTGACGGCACCCATTCACTACAGAGGATCCACTGGTAAGCAAATAGTGTAATGCTGAATTTCTCCAAATCTGATGTAATGAAGAAATAAACTCATCTACACCTTGGATGGCCTGAGGGTGAGTGCATTTTCAGTAAATTTTCATTTTTGGGTGAACTATTTCCTTTAAGGTTTTTATGTACCTGTAAAACCGATCTTCTCAAAGCACAGCAGGCTGAAGATGCTGTTGTAGAGCTGTAGCTCTCTGCGATGGCTCTGGTCCATCTCGTCCAGGATGCCCATCAGCTCCATGCCGGTTTTAGATGGGTGGGAACACTCTGCCTCATGAGCGCTGAGCTCATGGAACGGCCCCTGCCACGGGCAGCCAATCCGCTTGTACTTGCACTGCGTCACTCTATTTCCAATAGAAATAATTAAAGAAATTACCAACCATCATCTCTAAAGATAAAGTATAAAATGAATAAGCACTGAATCAAGTAAGTCATTTGTGAAAACTATATTATCACTCATAAACTTATCCAACTACACACATCCATATAGTACACTCACATAAAGTGATATATACTATATTATCATATCTCAAATGCTTGATTGTTTACATCATTGCAAAATGTAAAATATATTAACACCCAGCTCTAATCTGCTAAATGTGACTATAAAGGCCCATCCACACCAAGAACAATAACTATATCAGTGTCCACACCAACTCACATTAAAGATCTGTTTATTATAAGTCCGCTACAGTTGTGTGAGTTAGCAGTTATTTGCCACTGCTTGAGCTTTTTAAAGCAGGGTGGATTCTGATTGGCTTCCAACAATATTATCATTGTAGTTGTGGTGTGGACTTATTCTTTTACATTTAAAATGATTTTTAAAACTATATCTTTATCGTTATAGTTATTGTCCTTGGTGTAAATGAGCCCTAAGGCATGAAAATATCAAAATATTATAAACAAAACATCACGATTTTCTGTAAATGTGTATTGTGAAAAGAACTATACAAATAAAATTGACTCGACTTAAATATTTGTATATTATATAATTATAAATGTTTTATAAATCAGGGCTCTGAACCGGTTCAAGGAACGAAAACAAACGAAATTTTGACAGGAACAGAAACAGAAACGAAATCAAATTTTATAGTTCCGAACAGAATCGAAAAATGGCCATTAACCGGTTAATAACGTTATTTTATGTAATATTTGAAATTTGCTGTCAACCAATCAGGAATTCAAGTAGTAGGCTATGGCCTGCAAATGTGACACTGACGCATCCAGCGATTGAAATGCCCGCGCTCAGCTGTGAACTCATCATAGGTAAGTCGCAATGGCAGTGCACCGGCGTAACGCCGGGACACACCACACCGACGGTCGGCGCGCGTCTGCCGTGCTAGTTGGTTTGGTGTGTTGCACACGTCGGCGGGAGTTTGAATCGGTGTCGGGACCGTCGGGGAAAGTGAGAACTCTGATTGGATGCCTAGTTTCGCGAACGTGTCAGTGCCGGAGAATTAAAGCGAAAGTGATGAAAACGAGTAAGTAGATGAGGGCGGCAAAAACAGAAGACTGTTCTAATGTTACAAGCATTCCAATATGTTAATATTATCATAACAACATGAGCCGCTTAAAATGAAAAAAGTTATCAACAACTGATATTCAAAATGGTAAGCAAGTGCTGCTTTGTTTACGTTTCATATATCTGCGTTTATCTGGTATATCTTTGTTTCAGTTTCTCCTTTTGAATGACAAACATATAGTATTAAAAGCTGCTGATATGGACAGCTAAGTCCTCTCATGCAGGCGCAGAAAGCACATGTTATGCCTAGTTCACACTACAGGATTTTAAGCCCGATTTGCACATTAACGACTTTGCCGGACAGGTCTGGCTGTGATCGGCGCTCGGCAATCTTTATGTGTGAATAACTCAACAACGCATCAAAGAGGCTCGCTGACGCGTCCCTGACAAATATCTAGCATGCTAAATATGGCTAAGTTCACACTACACGACTTTAAACGTCGGCAGATCGCTGTGCTGTTCAGACTACATGACTTGATTGTCTTTAAGTCGTTTGAGCTTTTTTTTAGGGATCCGTCATTTATAACTGACTTTGTCCTATTAGGGTAAATTATTTTTGGCAAATTGTCTGAAACTTCACACACAATCAAATGCTTTTTCACTATCTGAAAAGAAGTGAAAAGGTCTTACTGTTTCAAAAAACATTAAAAATCTTTATGAACATTACATTTTTTTCTTGTGCTGCTATATTTGATTTGGAACTCACGAGTGAAAATGTCTAAAACTTGACAAATTCGGATGCGATTTCACTGCAAGTGAAAGTCAACAAGACTTCTTTTTCAGTGTACCCCACACAACCCACACATAAGTAGATGTTGATTTGTGCAGTCATCATTGGAGCATTGCTGCCTGTCAGTATAGTAATGCCAATAGACATTGGCATCTTTCCTGACCTCTGGTTGTTGTATGGATCACATCTTTCAAACTGGCATACAATAATGTACCCAAATGCCTGACTTCCACAACAATCTATTCTTCATCACTGCCCTCATTGCTTCTATCCTCCTTGGTCCTCAACAACTTGTTTTATTACTACAACCTGATTTTCTGATGCACTCATATCACTATCATTAATACTTTATGAAATAAGTACAGATTTGTCGCTCCATCTTCCAAAAATCTTACAAAAATGAACCTAAAACACATGCATAAAGGCTATTATACTGCCCGCCAATGCTGGTCAATAGTGCCAGCTACACAAAATATGCATCACATAATAGCACTTTGTCAGTTATGCATGACGCTCAGATTTGTTGGTCTCGGAGTTGTTGTTTTTATAAAAGTGCATTAAAAATAACAAAAAACCTTAGAAAACACATTTGAATGTACAATTATATTTTTTATAACTTGAATTTATGTGTATTTTATAGTCTAAAATGAGCTCACTATGGAGCCTTGAGAGCATGTGACCTAACATGTGCTAATGTCTCCTTTTACTACTTAGTTACCAAAAATGTGAAGCACATGGCTAATAAATTTTAATTTTACTGGTTGAAGGGGATGTCATTTGACATCACTAAAATAAAATTTTGTTGGTTGAACATGCATGCTAGATATTTGTTTGCGTCGGCGACGCGTCAGCGAGCCTCTTTGATGCGTCGTTGAGTAGTTCACACATAAAGATTGCAGAGCGCGATCACCCGCTGATTTTCCCCCGATCACAGCCCGACCTGTCGGTGAGCTTGTTAACTTAAAATCCTGTAGTGTGAACTTAACATAACTGGACCAGTCGGCGGACTCAACATCACGTGGTGTCAGGTGTCGTGACGAGCTACAGCCAATGAGAGAGCAAGGCATGAGTTGAGGTCAGCGGAAGAAAAACTGCAGCTGCAACACGGCTTTAAGAAAAGTTTGGACACAAGAATTGGAGCAAATTTTTTCATCACGCAAACAGCTTGCAGCACTAATTTCTTCCCGATGTTCATTTTAAAATAAACAACTCCTGTTTCACTTGTTGTTTCGTGTCATTCCCGTTCAACTTCTCGTGTGTTTTCGTGATAAAACGTGGTTTGGGGACGGGATAGAGTCGTTGTTGTCACCTTGTGTAGTGTGTGACCCCCTGTTGCGGATCATTTATGTAGTGTCGCGTAGTGTGAACACCACAACGACTTCAAGACAGACAATCAAGTCATGTAGTCTGAACAGCACAGCGATCTGCCAACGTTTAAAGTTGTGTAGTGTGAACTTGGCTTTAGTTTGCAGTCAGGTGTAGTCTGTGCGGTGTGTTCGAGCACAGCTTTTTGTCCAGACGCTGCCGACGCGAGGCAACAACACCGTCGGCTTTCGTTGCCGCTAGTTCTGTGAAGTTGG
>NW_015645538.1:666314-678646 GCF_001515625.1 Sinocyclocheilus rhinocerous
GCGACAACACCGTCGGCTTTCGTCGCCGCTAGTTCTTTGAAGTCGGCTTGGTGTGCCCCGGCCTTTAGAGTTTATCCGAGGATAGTGTAACAGATCACACGCACCTGCAGTGCTTCTGTGAATGGAGAAAACAGAATAAAACGATAGGCTTACATAAAAAGGAACATATAGGCATATACACAAAATATATTTCACTTAAATCATTGACAGATTAACAAAACGAAAGAAAAAAAATGTGCTGAGTTGCGGTTCATTGAGGCGATCCAAAGTTCTCGGAAAGGAAAACTAGACGGCAGAAAGTAGTTTTCTTTATTTTACAAAAGCTTTACAGTTTTATTTATTTTACAGTTTATTTTGCAAAAGTTTTGAATGATGTCTTGCTTGTATGACCATATTGCTCTGGCGCCTCACACACATGCAGACACAACATATTTTTGCGACATTGCAGCCTGTTCATTATCAAAATAAAATACAGAAACGTAAGAAATAAATTAAAGAAATGTATAAAAAGTTGCACTGCTCCGTTGTACAATCTGTTGCATTCAGCGTGACCACCGCCTCACTGTGCTGATATAGCCAATGTGAAGGATGATGTTTTACGTTGATGCGAGTGTAGTATAGTCATGGCCAAAACTTTTGGCAGCTTTGTGTTTTGCAAAGTTTGCTGCTTCAGTATTTGTAGATTATTTTTCCACATGTTTCTATGGCATACTGAAAAACAATGATAAGCATGCGGATCCAAAATTTTAATGTAATGATCTTTGAGCCTCTTTTTAATTACTCTTGCTTTGTGACATTCTGCTCCATCATGCTGGAAAATGCACGGATCATCACCAAATATCTCATGGATCGTTGGAAGAAGTCGCTCTTGCAGGACGTTTTGATACCATGAGGCCAGCGCAGAAGCTAATATGGGCAGAATTATGAGAGAGCCCACTCCCTTGGTTGAAAAAGGGTCAACACTATAAATACTGACTCCTTATATTCATGGCAGTGTTCTTGGGCAGAAGTATGAGAGAGCCCTCTCCCTTGGTTGAAAAGCAACCCCACACATGGATGATCTCAGGATGCTTCACTGTTGGCACAACACAGGACTCATGGTAGCGTTCACCTTTTCTTGACTAGTACTCATTCACACTTTCACATGTGCTGCTGATATGATTAGTCAATTAATGTTAGCTGGTCATTTTGTGTCAGGATAAAAAAACAGTGAAATTAGTTTTTTTGTGAAAAGTTCATTTTTTGGCCAATGAAGCTTTTAGCAATTATTTAAAATGCATCTGATCACTCTACACAATAATCTAGAAACAATGTGAATGAACACCACAACAGCTTAAGCAGCAAACTTTGCAAAACACAAAATTTATGTCACTTTATGTCAATTTATGTTATGTCCTAAGCCTAGCCTATAATAAATAATATTTTAGCATCCAGATATGTCGCGAATATGTAAACATTTGGATTTGTGCCGAATGAGAGAGGTAGGCATCAGTTTCACCTTAAATTCATTTGTTTTTGGATTGAGGTTTTTATAGCCTAAACGCATAGCCTTAACTTTAGAGGATTTGTTGTGGAGAGGAACTAATAACGGTGTTTATTATGTTTGTAAACATTTTGCTTTACTGGCATTTTAGCCTACATTATTTCTGAATTTAATAATAAAATGCGACGTGAGCCTAGCCTTCTGTGGTTTTTTTTACTCTCAAACCCGCAATATTATAGGCTACAAGTAGTGTTTTTTTTTTTTTTTTTAATTTTTAATCTTAAAAAATACTTTAATGTCTTTAAAGTGTTAATAGATTTTTTTCTTTTGTTTAGTAGCCTACATTTGGCCAAAATCTAGAAAAGATGATGCTGTAGCCTATTGGCCATGACTAAGCACAGTGGGTTAAGATACCAGATTTTTTTTTTTTTTTGAGTAAAGAAAACGCTATACTTTATTATTATTATTAGCCTATTATAGGCAAAGAAAAATTTTTTTTTTTTAAATAATGTTATTAACCCGTATTTCTTCTTCTCGAACCAGTTTCGGAACGGTAATAATACAGAGGAATGCAGGAACAGAAACGTTAAAAATATCGATTCTGCTCGGAGTGAACCGATCAAATTTTTTTTTTCAAGCCCTGTTTATAATTAATATTACAGTTATATCAAATTTTGAAGAGACTTTTATTTTCTGAGTGAATGTATGAGACTTGTATAGTCCAAGCCAAATGAATATATTTACATGTCTTTACGACTAGATGAGGAATTTACTCAATTTAAACGAATTGCCACCACTGATTGCAATTACATATTTCCACCAAAATCTCAATGACTCCATGGCCATCTTAGTAATGTCAAATCACTCGAAAAATTCGAGCTTAAAAAGCATCTTCTAAAAAAAATCTTTTTACAATGCTAAATGTGTGCTTGTAATCATGTCTGGATTTGTTCCCGGTTGCATCACTTATAAAGTTCAGTTGTAAATTTATTTTCATTACATTTCACTAAAACAGACACAAACTTCACTTTTAAACAAAATGTTGACTGCTTTTTGCAAGTTGTAATAGCACAACATTATGTCACCATGAAATCAATATTGACAATTTTGTAGTATTTATAAAAGATTGATCCTTTTTTTTTTTTTTGAAAAGTCATGCATCTTCATAATCTTTAATCAAAAACATTAACATTCCCGTTGCCTTGCAAAGACATCTCCTCTCCCATGATGACAAACACCAGCACAAGGGCTGGACAAAAACGGTTGTCCACTGGCCAGATGAGTTTCAATCCTTCCCCTCTAGCAACCAGTCACTCACAAGAAACGATCGCAAAAATGAGCAAACGGCAACGGTCTAATCAATTCCCGATGGACAAATGCAAGTCCCCATATTTGTTTCTCATTTGAGAAGCTGTGTCATTTGGATAAACGTCATATAAGTGAAGGAAAATGGTTGCAATTTCCATTTTATGCAAACTTTAATTAGCACTGGCTTTTAGGATAAAAAGTCTTTTGGAATATAGCACAATCCACAGCAATACGAATTCACACTTAAAGGTGGCGTGTTGTGCTGAAAATGAATGAATTACAAACAGAGTGGCACAGCTATTTAGTGAATTCACCCCTATGGCTTTACATATGTGTTGTACATAATCTGGCTGATTCGGGGGTCTGTTTTGTGAACTGGTGCAACAGTACCTGTCCTGGCACTCCTCTGTTTGATGACGGTCCAGGCTGGAGCGAGGGAACTGTTTGAGGCAGTAGCTGCACTCAGAGGGCAGTTCACTCACGGCTTTCTCCACCGCCAGGTTCCTGCAACACAGACTCTTACTGATCTCACAGCGGCAGTTGGGACACGTGGCCTGCTCCTCTTTTAGACGCGCGTCAGCAAGCAGGTGGATGAAGCAGCCTGCGCACATCAGGTGCCCATTTGTACACTGTGAAATGAGAGCACATCTTCACAGAGCTGTAACATTTTCACAAAGCGTTTTTACACTAAACACAATGTATGTGTTCTTCTCAAGGAGCGTGTTTTTAATAAATGTACTGTTCTTGTTATGATGGAATTTCCTAATTTTCCCCAAAAAGACACAAAGTAGTAGTTTCCTGAATGATTTAAGGAGAAATAAGGAACCTCAATTTTGCTGCATCTGTACAACCGCTTGAATGTAATGTGGCAATGACAGCATGCTCATCTTTAAAGAGATCATATCACAAGGAAAGACATTTTACTTGGAAGCATTACATACTATGAAAACTTTGTGACGTCACTAATGAAATGCATCAACACATAGACGTCCACGTTTACACATCAGTGAAGCCTACTGGGTGCCAAGTCACTGTGAGGTAATAAGGTAATTATTATTCCTAAACACAACTAAGTATAATCAAAATAAATTAAAAAAAAAAAAATGTAAAAAATGCTTGTCAAACCTTGGGCTGTTCCCCCAGTGTGTGGTGCCTTCTGCTCTGAATACACTTCCATAAAGATCCCAAAGATTATCAAAGAGTCGCTGAAGTTTTTTTTTTTTTTAGCAAGAACCCAATTCATTTCAGTCCGAAATTAACAGTATGTGCAGAGCATTTCAGCACAGAGAAAATGCTTAGCACTTTTGCTTAAGTGGATCTTAATGGGAAAAAGAATAATAATTATGAATAATAAAAAAAAGACCTATTTAGGGTAAGAGAGAGTTATTATGAAATCAGTTTCAAAACCTTTCATTCCTTGTATAAAAATGTACTCTTACAAGTCGTCAATTGCTTTTATCTCATTTGTGTCTAACATAGCAATTTCAGTTTATACTTTATTTCAAGGTGTCCTTGTTACAGTGTAATTACACTTTTAAGTACTGAGTAATATCAATTAACAGCTTGTACTTACTGTAGGATTAGGCTTTGGTTTAGGGTTACTTGCATGTAATTATGCTTAATTTACTGTTATAGTAAGTACATGCAACGTAACAAGGATGATGTAAAATACATATAACAAAAACATAATTTGTTAATGAATACAATACTTCCTCCATTTTATGCTCCAATCAACTCAATTAAAAACAGCTTTTATTTTAAATTAGCTTTTTTATATTTTGGGTTTTTATTTTACTTATAAAGTTTTAGTCATTTTCATTAGTTTTTGTTTTTAAAAATATTTCTATTTAGCTTTATTTTAATTTTAGTTTTAGTCATTTTAATACTTCAACTTATTTTATTTTAGTCACCAAAACAAATATTCTAAATTTCATTAAATTTTTCATATAAAAAATATATATTTTAGCTTCAATTAACAGAAATTATTTTAATATATTTAGTTTTAGTTAACTACAATTACACTGACTATTCTAGTTTCATGATTAATTCAAAGTTTCCTTTGAATAACTGTTAGTAAGCTGTTACTAATTCACCAGCTGATCTATATCACAGGAGGTAAACTGCAATGTCAAGTCTGTGTTTGATTAATTCAGTGAGCAGCTGATTTGAGTTCTTCTTGGCTTGTTTGTTTTGCTTCAGGGTGTGCACATGTTCGCCTCATTTGATGGGATTCAAACCCTGATTCAGTAATAAACGGATTACATGGCATGAGCTTAATAGCGCTGATGCAGTGTGACACATCCTCCCTGAATCACATGCTACTTTTAGGGGTCAGTGTGAGAGGATGCCGGTGTATCTCATGCACGGTTTCATTTGTATGTCTAAAACTTCCTCTCTAGTTTCAATATAGGCCTGTCAGTGCCGCAATCATCACATTGACACATGCTCAAACAAAAAGACCACTGTATTGTGGATTTATTCAATTATCCAAACACATTAGATTAATAAATGGACACAAAATGTTAACAAGGGTATGCAAACACCACAACAAAGTGTGTGAAAGCATGAGAGGAAGTTCTTTTACAGCATGTTTGGCCTGTGGCATCAGATGGATATTATATGGGGGTGCATATTTGGGGGAGGGGTGATCAGGAGAGGCCAGCAGTGATTGGGTTAAACAGGTCATGTGACCACCCTAATTGTCATGTTTGCCATTGAAGGCAAAAAAAAAAACGCTGCTCAGGTCAGTATTACATCCGAGTGTAACATCTGAAGCCTAAAAAATATAACTTCATACCAGCTCTTTAAAAAAAAAAAAATAACCCATGTACCTGAAATGGCAAATGTGTGAATAAGCATTTTATTCGACATTTAATCACACATTATGAGTCACAGACATTGTGTAATCACCTATATTGTTTAGAAATAGACAAACAATAGACAAACAATCACAATGGCAAAAAGATTCACAATTATAACCCCCTTTGTCTCATATCTATAATAACGGACTGTATATATCTTACATTCCAAGAGGATGCTGTGTTATTATGAACTTTTATATCTGCATTGTGTTCGTACATCGTACATAAGGATTTCTCTGCGCTGTAAGCTTCATAATGGCATTGTTTACCTGGTACACCGAGGCTTTAGGCAGGTCCAGACACACCGTGCAGCACAGCACCGAGTACAGGCGCTCCTCGAGCTTCCCCGCTTCTCCTTCCTGCTGCCTCACGCGTTTCTTGGGCGGCGCGTCCGGGTCGGCCTCAGAACCAGAACCGTCTCTCCGCACACCGGACTCCTCCTGGATACCCGCCAGTCCGGCGCTCCCCGGGCCAGCGTCCAGGGCGCCCCCCACAGGACCGACACCCAGACCCGATGATGAGGAGCCTGGCGCGGCCGCAACGCCTAATTCCATCCGCTCTTCCATCGAAGACATCCGACTGAGTCTCCGGGGATATTTGGGCTGACCGAGCACAGGATCCGCTGATTGTCAGGGTGAGATTTCCAGGATTTTTCAAGCTACTTGGCTGGCCTGTAATGATGGGGGGTCTGGACAGCCAACAATGCACTCAGTTAAACCATCAAGCGTCAGTTCAAATAGGTAAATTTTGGGTAATATGACACTAAGTTATGGGACAGTGAATAGATATTCATCTGTGTTTTACTGCGGTTTGGCGTGCATGGATGCCTGTATTTTTTGGATAGATCTCAGGTAAGCTTCAGCTCTCAGCTTGTGCAGAGGGAGAAAAAAACAGCTAAGACTCAACAAAACAACAGGCTGTTGTTTAGTGCCGTTATCCGCCGTGACAGCACGCGCACAGCGACTCTCCGCGACCCAGCCGGGCTCTTCTCCTCCGGTCCACCTTCCGATCACAACCGAACCACTCCGACACGATCCGGATTCGCCCGAAAGCCTAAAAGTTATGTTTACTGCAGAGTCTCTTCGATAGTCCTTCCCTTAAGCTACACTGCCATCTTTGTTTTTTTCCTGTCTGTCTCCTCCTCTCCCCCTGTCCGCCTGTCCCTCTCTGATTCCGCCTATCCGAGCTCGGTTTACTCGGAGCGGGGTGAAGATCAGGCGAATACCGTCGACCGTTATTGATCTGTCAGTGAATGCGTCGCCACTAGTAATGATGGCCGTTCTGCCCTTCTCTTTCGCGCTGTCTGATTGGCTGCAACACATGTTGTGCTTCATCAGATGACGGGGGATATTTAAAGAGCTATGCGTTGCGCATGCGCATCGGCCTCCTGCGGGTCATGGCTGAAGCTTTTTTTAAGAGAAAGGTGACCAAAAACTTTTGTTATTTGAATAGCGGGATGCTTGGTTTTGTTAGTACAGTTATTTTCAATTTTGCTGTGCTATTTTGTCGTATTATTGTCGTGGTGATTATATTTTAAAGTAAGATTAATAGATGACAAAACCTTTTCATACCTTGGTCAAAATCCCCTAACACCCCTCATATGCGACAAAATGGCAACGTCATCGTGGGGCATCATTCAAAATGATCGTACTTGACAGAATAGTAAATGCAAGACCTGAGTAAATTATTTGATTTGGTATGTAGGTTTGAAAAATGTCAAGTGTGGTCTTTTAATTTATTTTTATTTATTCCTTTTCATTTTATTTTGACCCGAAACTAGAGTGAGCCCCGGGGGGAGGGGAAACGGCCTCAGCCAATCAAATGTCGAGGTCTATGATGGACTAGCTTGGTCGAGACAGCTGTCAGTCTTGACTGCCCAGTTTGAATGAGCTGTGTGTTTCACTGGGGGGATGGGATGGGAGTGTGTTTGTATGTGTCTTCCTGATTACTGGACTGGATACTAAAAAATATGACTTATAATATGCATACAGCAATGTAATACATAAGGTATTAGTAATGAAGCTGAGATTAATAATTTGTTATTTGCACATTACAACTGTAGTACACTTAAAATAGCACATTTCACAACTTTGGGTTTGTTTTGAGACATACCACAATGAAGGTTGAAAGACTGAAGTCACCTGACAAGGACAAAGGCTTTATTCATTAATAATTACTCTGAACAACTTGATATCTCAAAAATTGTAAGTGTTAAAACAAAAGGTGAACAGAAGTAAGAAAATAAACATTTTTATCATAACAACATTATTTTACTCACCAAATTATAGAAACGTGTAACGAACAGCTAATAAACATTAATTGTCTTAGCCTACAGTCTAAAACATTTAACATTTATACAGTACTCAAAATGTTTCAAAAAGACCTCTGATTTGAAAAACAACTTTTTAGCTTATTACTAGTTAGTCAACCCAACTAACATTCCCACAAACATTGGCAGAGGCCAAGCTTGACCGATACATTTTTGATACATATTAAAAATGAAATGCCTTTCTTTTAAAATAACACAGATTAAGATGAAATACAGAATAATCAGAGGTTTTTACATACAAAAACAACAATACAACATAAATTGTCCTTACTACTGTCTGTAGTCAGTAAATAATGTCTCGTAATAATAGTTACTTAAATGTCCCAGATCATTTCATTATTGACCTGTAAGCACACACAGAATTTATACAGAATTCTGAAATTCTAATTTGTTTTTTAAATATTGGATTATACATTAAGCTGCCAAGAAGAGTGCACTATAAGCGCCTTTGAATACATTTAACCATATTTACACTAATTCAGCAGATTTCCCTCCATAATGAGTGCAGAAATGTGCAGATCAGTGCAGATTTCATCAGGGCCTGGTGATCAGGATAAAAACAGTGAATTCTCAGTCAGAATCAGTGCTAAGAGTATACGTGTAGGCTTGAGAGTATGAGAAGACACTAGATGTTATTTACTATGGAGTATTTGTTCTTTTTTTTCCTCAGGTGTACCGTCCCACTTTGTTATGTTTCGCATGGCTTGTTTAGTTCTGACTCTTTTAGTCTTTTCATATATCATTGGTTTCTTCTAGTCACTTGTTTATGCTGCGGCTTCTTCAGTCTTCACTGCCCGCTAACTAACTCATTTCTCAGCAGGTCACTCTTGTTTTGTGTCAGTGTCTTCTTGCTGTGCTGGTTTCTCAGGTTTGTGCTGATCTGTGGTATATTGCTTGTTCGTGGTGGTGTCTTCTGCATTTTGTTGATTGCTTGTCATGTTATGAATCTCTTGAATTTGCTGGTCTCTGTCATGCATGTTAATATCGGGTTCATAATTATTATTATTTAGTATGTTCTCGTAAATTTGTGCTGCATGACATTTCTCTGCCAACAATTCTGGTTTGCTAGAATCACTCTTATTTTCACCACTTTCCACCTGTCTGCTCAGTTTCTGCTGGTTGCGCCTCTCAGCTGTGGAGTCAGTGGCCTTTATCGCCCCCTTATGGTCTTTTTGTGCTGTTGCATGCTGAAGCCAGTCGTGCTGCAGGGTTTGACTAGCTGTCAAACGCCTTTTCGGGTTGACCTCCAGCAAAGCCCTGACTAGAGCTTTAGCCCCTGGAAAACACAGACATCAGCACTTATCATATTTCTAGATTACAGCATCTAAATTACAGAATATATGAAGGGTTAAACGGAATAGTTCAACCAGAAATGAAAATTCTCTCATTTACTCCACCGTTGAATAAAGTGCACAAATTGTAATGACTTGGTGCAAACTGTAATGGAGCTTCTTGAAAGAAAGTATGCCATACGAGTTTAAAAACAATATGGGATTGAGTAAATGATGATAGACTTTACTTTTTTGATTGATCTAACACTTAAAGGGGTCATATGATGCGATTTCAATTTTTCCTTTCTCTTTGGAGTGTTACAAGCTCTTGGTGCATAAAGAAGATCTGTAAAGTTGCAAACACTAAAGTCTCAAAACCAAAGAGATATTCTTTATTTATGTTAAGAGTTAACCAAGCCTTGTTTTTTGAACTTTAAACCGCATAAACACATTTCATTACACCAAATACACAAAATAATGTTCTTTTTAGCAGCATCATATGATCCCTTTAAATCACTTTATTTGTATGGGGGTCAAATGCTGGAGTTCAGTATCTCACCCTCAGATACATTATCCCAGTAAGGGGACAGAAAGTGGACTTCTCCTTTCTGGATGAGACGGAATAGTTCCTCTTGATTACGATCTGGACTGCGGAACGGAGGAAACCCGCTCAGCAGGACAAACAGTATGACACCCATCGCCCAAACGTCTACTCCAACACCGTAACCTGTTCATACATAGACATATACATATGCATAGCTGAACATTTGAAATATCATGTCAAATGTTAGTGTCAGATCATGTTACTAATAGTTTTAAACCTTAGTGTTTGAGATTTTGGACAGAGCTGTAGCTTGTTTTTTTTTGTGTCCAACCAGTCCCAGCTCATCTAAATGTACAGACTTTACCTATCTCAGCAAGTATCTCTGGAGCAACATATGTAGGTGTGCCACAGACTGTGAACACTGGCTCCGTTACCACCATGGCTAATCCAAAATCAGCCAACTTCAGATTCAAGCATCCATTGCCATGACGCTGTACCTAAAGAAACAAAAAAGAGATATAATATGAGCTGAATATTATATATTATATTATACTTCTTTTTAAATACATGTCCAATTTTCAAAATGATGAATAAAGTAGCTGGTTGCAAAGTACTGCAGGTTTTTTGAGGTAATGAGCTACTTGTTCCAACGAGTGGCGCTGTAGCGCGAACAAACTTTACATCGCTGCTTTTATCATCTCGGTTATGTATGTAAACTTGGTTCCCTGAATAGGGAACGAGATGCTGCGATGACGTCATCGCTTTGGGAACATCTTCGGTGTGATGAATGTCTGAAGCCCTTATACCATCACGCCAATTCATTGGCCAAATAGCGCTTAGCACCGCCCCCAATGCGCACGTAGGTGAGCTATATAGTGTGCTGCGCGCTATTTTCATCAGATTTCCACTGATTTACGAAGGAAGCGCTATCAAGGTACGGAACGGCCCAGCATCGCAGCATCTCGTTCCCCTATTCAGGGAACCAAGGTTACATACGTAACCGAGATGTTCCCTCTCATAGGCTCACTTCGATGCTGCGATGACGTCATCGCTTTGGGAACATCTTGGAAAAAGGGGAGAGGCCTACGGGGCTGAGACGGAGTGCGGCTGGACAAAAATCGATCGTCCAGTTTCAACTGGATCTGATTTTGCGCCGGCTCGCTTTCCCACTCTAACCCCAGCTTATCCACAGCGCGCGTTACAACGTCTAATAGTTCGCTGTAAGACGGGGAAGTGCGTTTCTCCTGTCCACTCGGAGGGAGAGAACTGCACAGTTCGCCCAATAAATCCTCCGAATCGGAGGCTGCTGTGGACAGCACGTCTTCATCATACGGCATACAACCGAAAGACATCGCATCGCGAGCTTCCGGGGTAGGCCGCAAAGAAACGGGATAGCGGGGGTTAGACGCAAGGCCTACTTTATTTGAGAAGGCCGTGAACCTCGAGCGCAATGCTTTTAGCCGTAGGCTATCACAGTGTCGACAATCAGAAAGGCCGCTAAGCGCCGCTTCTTGGACGGCAGCAGAGGGCGTGACTTCCAAGACGGAGCGGAATTTGGAGCGAGATGTGCCGCGAGAGTCTCTTCTACGGCTGGCATCGCCGCGTAGCCGTGATCTGCCATTTTAGAAACCGTGGCGAAATCAGCGGCAGCAGGATTAGTGATGCGCGCTGAAAAAGGTTGTTTCCAAGACCTTGAAACCTCGTGGTGGAGGTCTTGGAAGAAGGGGAGAGGCCTACGGGGCTGAGACGGAGTGCGGCTCACAGTTCGCCCAATAAATCCTCCGAATCGGAGGCTGCTGTGGACAGCACGTCTTCATCATACGGCATACAACCAAAAGACATCGCATCGCGAGCTTCCGGGGTAGACCGCAAATTATCATTGACGAAGACCACGGGATCCCCGTAGCGCTCCTCGAGCGCTTGCACATGGCCTGGAGAGAGCGAGAGAAAAGGAGAGAAAGGAGAGAACTCACCCTCTAAGCGCTTCGGCTCGCATGCGTCACCCCAAGCAACCGTCTCGTGCGGCGCGTGCGGCGCCTGCGACCGTCTCGTGCGGCGCCTCGGCAACCGCAGAAACGGGATAGCGGGGGTTAGACGCGAGGCCTACTTTATTTGAGAAGGCCGCGAACCTCGAGCGCAGTGCTTTTAGCCGTAGGCTATCACAGTGTCGACAATCAGAAAGGCCGCTAAGCGCCGCTTGGGCATGCTGTAGGCCCAAACATTGCACGCACCTGTCATGAGTGTCTCGAGTGTCTCCGAACCTGTCACACGGCTCGATGCATCTCCTGTAGCTCATCGTGTCCGCTGAAGAGGAGTAAGAGGAGTAATAGAAGGAATTAGCTAAGAACACGACAAAAGAACGCTTTCCTACGGGCGACAGATGATTCGCTTCCTGAAGGAAATGAAATCTGATGAAAATAACTCGCAGCACGCTATATAGCTCACCTACGTGCGCTTTGGGGGCGGTGCTAAGCGCTATTTGGCCAATGAATTGGCGTGATGGTATAAGGGCTTCAGACATTCGTCACACCGAAGA
>NW_015645538.1:679167-709187 GCF_001515625.1 Sinocyclocheilus rhinocerous
CCCCTTTGCAACCCTAAACCCAAGTGATCCATACATACAAAGAAAACAAAACAATTAAGCTCAGAAATTAAGTTACGTGTAATAAAATGGAATGAAACAGGGAAAAAAGAATTGAACACATGAAGAAAGGGAGGTGCAAAAAGGCATGGAAAGCCAAAACACCATCATAAATCTATCAGTAATTAGAAAGCAATCCTGCTCCTTGTCAGTGGAAATTAATATTAGCTGGTTCAGTCCCAACACCTACAGTACCAGGATGATGAAGATAAAAAAAGGGTGGACAATGACTACGTTTACATGAGTTGCTTTTAGAATAGTCCTTACATGTTCCCGTTTTACATGTTATAGTACATCGTTCGATTAATGGCACACGTCATTACGTCCCACGTGACGCCATCCGACATCCCCTCCGGAATTTCACGTATAAACATATCCACCTTTTTCTTGCTGTAAAAATGGGCGTGGCCATTTGTAAATTCTATGGGTCTGGCTTCCGGTCTCATCTGCGTCCACTCCGTCCAGCTATTTTTAGCTGAACAAAACAGTTCGTTTTGCTGCTTGATATTGAAAGTTGGTGTGTCTTATCATATTATTTTATTGTATTATCTTAATTATGAACACACTGGTTTGTAGTGCAAACAGTTTTACCGTTTACTGCACGTTGTTATTCTCCTGGTTATTTATTTACCTATAGCGGCTAATGAACCGGAAGTCTCACCCATATCCGCGTTGAAGAAAAAAGGTGGTATCCACGCTGTGTGAGAGTTGAGGGAATAATGGCATGTGCTCACCAACCAATCCTTCTCGTCGAAAAGTCCGATTCTAATAAATAGGTTAATCTTAAACAGTTTGCCCTCATATGTAGTGTTGGAAAGTCAGATCAATTTAATTTCATTGATTTGTTTGGATGTTTTATGAAAATGAACACACTCAAGATTCCCTGTTCCTATACTATGTACGTTATTAATGATTCACCGATTCCTTATGTAGCTACCTGCAACGATTCACCTCTTGCCTATCCGATTCTCATGTTTTTAACTAGTTTGTAATTTTTCTCGTATTTAGTATTAATATTATATAATTTGTTTCTATTATAATTTATAAAAAATGGTGGTAGTCTATGAAATAATGTTTAACTTTTTTGTATTGTATTCTAGCGTTGTTAATGTTAAGCAGTGTTAAAACTAAAACTATTAAAAATCATTTTCAGTGACTGAAATAAAGTTGAAATGAAATAAAATATAAATAACAGATGAAAAATGTAAACTTAAAAACTAAAATGATGTTGCCTTAGCAATTAAATGAAAGTTGATTTTAAGTTGAAATAGTTCATGTTAAGTTAACGCTACTAAAATAACTGAAATAAAAATTTAATCAATTTATAAACTGCAAAAAAATGATTTTTCAAAATTGTAAATAAATGAAAGCTTATTGGAGTATTTCAGTCTATCTGTTTCCATATTTCATGTTTTATAAAATGTGTAAATATATATTTTTAAATTCCTAAAATTAAAACAAAAACAGAAAATATATAAAAAAAGCTAATTCAAAATATTAAATATATTTAAATAATACTAAAATAACACTGATCTTGAGTAACTCTTACCAGTAGGTTTTCAGGTTTAATGTCTCGGTGTGCGATGCTCTTGCTGTGGATGTATTCCAGAGCCTGACTGATGTCTCTGATCATGCATGCAGCACTTGGGTCAGTAAACCTGCCGCTCTGAGTGATGGCATCAAACAGGTCGTCTCTGATCATGCATGCAGCACTTGGCTCAGTAAACCTGCCGCTCTGAGTGATGGCATCAAACAGGTCTCCACCGGTCACCAGCTCCATCAGCAGGTAAACATGGGTGTCCGTGTGATGAGAACGAAACAGCTGGATGAGCCGAGGATGTTCCAAACTATGCAGCAGAGCGACCTCATTCTGAATCATGTGACCGCGTCCCTGCAGCTTTGCGTTGTCCACAATCTTCATTGCGAACGTTTCAGCCAGGCCTCTCACACGGCACTCCCTGACCACCGCAAAGTTCCCGTCTCCTACCACACGGCCCATGTCATAGCAGTGCTCAATGTCCTCCAGCGACACTTCTGCCCCATCAGCCAGTAAGTTACTCTGTAAGTCTTTCTGCTCAACTGTTTCCTGCTTATTAATGTCCTGCTCCGTTATTGTCTCCAAATTAAGATCTTTATCCCGGTTTTGAGGAACAGTTGGGCTTGATTTTGTATTGGCAACATGCTTGTCCGCTTTCAGTGATCTTTGTTGTGTTTTTTCCATGTTGTTCTGAGATGAAGTACTTTTATTACTGTGGTTATTTGGCCTGTCTGGTTGAGAACATTGACTGCTTCTGATTGGAGGTATAGGAGGGCCGCATCCTCGACAGCTCCGGCAGTAAACAGCATCTCTCTTTCCTTCCTCCTTCTTTATCTCCTTCTCATCTTCTTTCTGCAGGTCGCCTCTCCTCCTCCACAGTTCTCTCTGCCTTTCTCTCTTCACCTTTTCTTTTTGCCTTCCAACAGGCTGCAAGTTGTTGACAACCGGTTGGTTTACCTGTTGATCATGTACCGTAGATAAGGACATCTCGGCTCCGGCGTCATCATCATGGAAACCACTATCCGCCTTTGTGGCCTTGGGTCTCAGGATACGCTCCCATACTCTCAGCAGGTGTTCGCAATGTTTGGGGTTTTCCGGATATAACTCATCTAGTGCTGCATGTACCTCGTCAAGAGACGGTCTGCTGTTCCCAAAGGCCAAGAAGGCATGGTCGAAGCGGAAGAAGTCGGCTAGGCTGTGGATTTCTCGCCCAGCAGGGCTAAAGAGTCGTCGTATTCGAGCGTTGTTCCAGCAGGGGAAGCCAAGCGCCTCGGACACATCTGCCATCAGCTGCTCGAATGTCTGCACAGCGCGGCGGTTTAACAGCAGAGAGATCTTCCGCACGCTCTCCTGTCCGCACGGCCGCACCACGGTCACGATTCGTGGGCGCACTGGGCTTGATTTTGCATGTCTGGCATGGTAGTCGCTCGCCCTGGGAACTCCTGCTTCCTCCCAGTGATGCACAGGGCTTTCTGAAGGCCCAAAGTCAGTGGGAGGCCTTCGGGGTCTGGACCTGTGCAGGTAAGACGGAGGAGGTTGCCGAGGGGCAGCATTTGGGCATTTTGGCAGTTTAATCCTTTGATCTGGAACACATAAACATGTAAAATGAGAGGATGCAGTCTGTATTTTTAGTATACTGTTATTTTTTTGTTAGTAGAGAAATGTGTCCAAATATATGCTTTGTTCATCAAAAGCGCAGCACACAAAATTGCAATATCAGATTTTGAAGGGGGAAAAAAGCTTATGCAGGCGAATTAAAGAGGAACTGTGCAACATTAATAATTAAGAGCAGGTGTGTATTGAGGAGCAATGCCGAGACATGCAGATTCTCAAATTGCACCTCATGCTCCAGGGGTAACGGAAAAGGATCAAATCTGATCGTGCCGGATCACTTTACTCTGGACGCAGCTTGTCTTTCTTTCTTTCTTTCTTTCTTTCTTACCCTAAACATACGTCTTAAAGTGGAAGGATGCAGGTCAGGAGCCTTTAAGAAATTGAACACCTAAAGCAGTCAAAGATGCTGTTTCACTTTTACGTCAATACTTAGAAAGTTTTTTGAAAGGACTGTTACCAAAGCAAAGCCATTGTAAATAACTAATTAACTGTGTATATTAATTAGTAAACCTAATTTATGTTCTTGTTACTTTGCACAAAGCCCTATTGAAAGAAGTTTTTAATTTAATTTTGATTTGTGAAAATGTATTTTATGCTGTGAAAAAAATTAATTTATTAATGGCATATTAAAATTATTATATATTATTATTTACTTAGTTTATTCATTGTCTGGATACATTTAATGGCAAAATAAAATAGGTTCGATAAATAAATCGTTACGAGAAAAAGTCTGGATATTCTTCAAATGTAGACTAGTTAATTGGCCTAGTTAAACGTTTACAGTCACTGCCCCATTTCATTGAATGTATTTATTTATTAATAATTCAAACTCACCTGTCAGTCCCCCTCTGGGTCTCGGTGGCTCTCGCCCCGGTCGCTGGTTCCACATCGGTGTCATTTTGTTCCATTGCTCGTAGTTCCTTCAGTATTTGTGCATCTATAAACCCATGAGTCTGATTCACTATCCATACTGTCCCAGAGATGTCCGGCGGGTTTACAAAATGGTTAAAAAGTCTGTAGCCATGATGAAATCAACGCGCACCTCTAAAGAAACTTGTCAATGTCTGTGAGGATTCGTGAAAGTTTAAAAAACAGCGCTGAATGTAAAGCTTTGAACCGGACAGTGCGCACCCAGCCGATATTCAATCAGCGTCTATCAGACATGAGGTAACACGGGGATATCGCGAAGCCGCATCTTTTGGAAAAGCTACGAGCGCGTTACCGGATACTCCGCATCCTGCTGCAGGAGCGTCTCCCCGGTAACTCACAGAGAACTGAAACACACACACACACACACAGAGACAGGGGGGGGGGTATATTAGTGAGGGGTTTTCGTGTTTCGCTGTAGTGCGGGCCCTCACAAAATATATAGGCTAACAAAAACCTACATTCGCAAGGATTATTTAGGCCTATTTTTTTGTCTTTATGTCTTCTAAAATTTAATGTATTATTATTCATATTAGCCTATTGCATAACATTTAGCCTATATATATTTTTTTTACATTTCTGCCACTGTTGAAGTGATGTGAATATGATGTTAATCATAACTTAACATCTGTTAGTGAATATTTTAGTGATTGTCTTTACTAGTGAAATTAGTACAGATGCAATGAAAGAAATTGATTAAACTTAATATAATAAATCAGCTGTTCCCAAATCCCTTGATATCCTTTTTTTCTGCACACATTCTTTGCCTTACCTATAGCTACATCTATTCCACTCTATCCCCTTTATTCGTTGGCTTCCTTATTTTGGTTAAAGGTATAATTAATGTAAACTTCTCAAGACTTTGTGTTTGCAGGTCTCTCTGTATTGTCATGGTTACTGCAGCGCTGCTTTGTGTGTATGTTTGCGCTTGGCTGGCTGTGTGTGGACAGCTGTAAATGTGTTTCTGGGTTGAATCCACATGTCCATTAGAGGGCAGTGGGGAAGAGAGGCGCGCGGAATCAGTTTACCAGGTTTTTCTACGCCTCACACAGTGACAAAACATGCGTGTAGTAGCCTAGCCTACTTATTTTGTTGTGATGCTAATATTTGCAAAACCATTAAAATCATTATTGACATTCACTTAGGCCTACTTGTAGCAAATTGAGTTTGTATTTTAATATTGGAAGGACAATGAAATATTTAGCCCAGCAGAACGTCATGTAGATAGATTACAAGTCAAGTTAGTGTAATTGTGCATAAATACAAAAGTCGAGTTCGCCTGCATCGGTAAGCGATTTGCGTTCATTATCGGACAGTACTACAAAACGTGAGTAGCCTAACGTTACTATATTTTTGCATCACGTTATTATAGATTTACACTGCACAAATACATAATAAAACCCTTTGTTCTGTCTAAAAGGATAGTATATTTTGTTTTATGCATATTTTTTTATTGTTTACTAAAATTAGTTATTAATAACAGTTAGCAGACCTCCATGCTGAATTCCCGACTCTGCAAAACGATTTTTAATGCTGCCGACCAGAATCTAACAGACATGCCAACAAGAAATGTATGTATTTATAGTTAGTAGTAAAAGAGCTTGGATTTGTGACCGGTTTTGTGACTTTGTTTACCTTGATTTCATGATCTGTGTTTTGTATGTTTTAAAAGGAGGTTGACATCTCACCTCTTTCTCTAAAACTGCTCTCTCACTCGCTCACTCATTCGTTCCCTCACTCGCTCTCTCTTTTCCCCTGTTTCTCTCCACCACCTGTTTGTGTCAAATGTCAAAACACATGAACTCTGCATACCGTGTTTAGTCACACATTTGTGTTGGGTTAGACACAGTGACAGTCCACTCAGTTTATGAGTGTGTGTTCAAATACCAAGTGTATAAGGTGAAAACCTGCATATTATAAATCATTCCAGAAGGGGCGTTATGCAACACATAAGGTTATATCATCAGTCCTTTTGAGAGAACTGGCCTATATTTTACATCATTTGGTTAATATGGGTAACACAAGCTTCCAAAGTCAACGGGAAAAACTGGGAGAGCAGGAAGAGTACTTATAACAGTCAGTGAAGTGCAAATTGTCTTTGATTTGCCACTTGAGTCTACAACTACAAACACTACGTACGAAAACTTTATAGTATTTTGTACGTTTTTTTTTTACTAAAAATGACCATCGTTCTTATCATTTGCAAATGAATTAGTTTTTTTTTTTTTTTTGGAGCGTACAGTTCTGGAGGATATTTGTTACACAGACCTGAACATTGTCAATACTGACACACCTGCAATTTATGAGAGATTTATCTTGCATTTATAATACAATTAAGCAGTAATTGGTCAAAGTCAGTTGATAATCTGCAGATTAGACGGGGTATAGTATGATTTCTATAAAGATAATGAAATATAAATATCTGGGAGAGGTGACAAAGTGAAGGGTGTGAGTATGTGTGTATTTGTACATGCTCAAACAGGTGCATGTTTCAAAGGATGTGTGAATGTTTCACATCATGTTCTCACAGGGGAATGAGTACAAACAGGGAAATCCTGGAACGTTTCCTCCAAAAAGACCTCTAGGGAAATGAACTGGGTTTTATAGATTGTAGAGGTAGTTGTTAGTGACGTCGTTTGCCTAGTCACTTACAGTGTTATTTTATTATTATTTATATACTACTATTAAAGTATTCATTAATATTTTGAATGATCTTTTATTTTTATATTTGCAGTTTTCATTTAAATCTATGCTCTCTTAGTAATTTTGTTATGTGCTTTTGTCATTTTTTTTTTTCAATTTCAGCTTTATTTTAATTACTGATAACGATTTTTAATGCTTTTAGTTTTAGTTAAAGGCTGTTATTGATCAAAAGAACCTACACCAGATGTCTAATGTTCATGAACTATAAAACAGCTGCTCTCTGATAACAATCTTCAACCTAACGTTACAAATTATAAAAAATTCAAGAGTTCAGCATTAACCCCACACCTTGTTGTGTGCAATCTTATTATTCAGACCCTTCTCACAGTTGTTTGGGGAAAAACTGTTCCACATATACATGCTGAAATGATTGACCGTTTCAGACCGTGCTGCCTCACTTACAAACACTTGTAAATTCAGCCTTGCGGCTCAAAGGATGGGCTGGGGAAGAGGTTTAGCGTGCAATGTTTTGGTGATTATTGTGCAAACAGCAGCTGATACGGCTAGATCTTCACTGCTTCTTACTGAGCAGAACAGCCAATCAAAGAGTGTAGAGGGTGGGAAGAAAGAGAAAGAGTCCTCTGACATAAGGTCATGTCCTCAGAGGCTTGTAAAAGAAAGAGACACAGAGAGAGAGAGAAGAGAATATGGCCTGACCCTGGCCCCCATATCAATCATTCCTTCCCCCGTCCACACTGCGCTCTCACTCTCTCCCTTTCTTGCTCTCTAAGCCACACTTTAAATGAATCAGTGCATTAGATAATGCTTAGAATGTGCCTCAGTTGTAAGCACTGATCTATAAGAGAGCATTATATATATATATATATATATATATATATATATATATAGTCACTTTTGATATAAAGCATCTGTTGTTTAATTAGCTCATGTTTAAAGAGTTAATGTTTGTTATTCTTTGTTACAACAGTGGTAAAGGAGTTGTGTTACAGAAAATACTAAATTGCTATCAATTAGGTGCTGTAAACCTACCTTTATTAGACATTAATTGTATAATAGTAAGTGTTTCTAAAATGTTTATTAATACATCAAAGAATGTGTATCAATTTACTTTCTGCTAAATGAATGAATGTCTTTTATTTTATAACTTTTAACTTTTATTTTAAACAACTGTAGTATATATTTCTCAGAAAGAGTTTTTCAGTGACAAAACAATCAATATGTTGATCAAAATGATAGGGGAGCTGACTTTATACATTCACTAAAAATCAACTTCAGACCATTTGATAAAGTTATTGTAGATACTGGCTCAGAAAAGTAAAGTTAGATATTTTATTTTCTATACATTTTTTAAAGTCATTTTAGTCAAGTTAACGTTAAACTGTAAAAAAAACATTATTACAGTACATTTTACAAAAAAGTATTCACAGTGTGTTAGGCTATTTGTCATTTCTTTATAATTGTGAAATTTAATAGCAATTTTTGATTGAAAATTGTTTCTACGCCATTTTTTTCCCGTGTATGGGTCGATGGTGGATTTAATAGTGCTTGCTCATTTGCCTATTTTTACACTTAGATTATCCTTGCTTTCACTTAAAGTAAAATTTTGAAACATTAACAGTTTAACAGTGCTGTTAAATATAATTTTTAGCAAATCTCAAAATGAACATCCTTTTTAAATTCTAATGTTGTGATGTCTAAATTCACTTGTAGCATTTAAAAGGATTTTAGTTTTTTTATTGTTAAATTTATTGAGACAAAATAGTATAGAATTTTAACATCAGTTATTTATTGGTTTTTAATATATTTCTTGTCTTGTCTGTGTCAGCCGTAATTTGAATATAAGTCCATCCCATTTTTTTAGTGTCCAAATTGGGAGCCAATTTTGGACCAATGCATTTACATTTATTGATTTAACAGACATTTTTAAAGTCAAATTCATATAGAAACTCTAGAGAATGTAAAATGCTTTCGAATGTCTTGCACCATCCCTTTTCTTCCTCATCTTTCTTTATTCTATCTTTCACAACTGATTCTCCTACAATTCCCAACTCCCCATCTCTCCGACCCCCCTTGCTCCTGTCTGTCATCTCTCCTCTTCTCTCCTGGCATTGCTCCTCCCCCATCCAACCCCCCAAGCTTGTAGTGATGACATCGCAAACAGCAGTTATAAATCAGCCAGTAAGATTGCAGGAGCTCAGTGGTGCTGTCTTACCCTCCTCACTTACTCACTCTTTCTTTCTCACTCTCATTCTTTGCTCTTGTTCTCTCACTCAGCTCTAAACATGGCAGACGTTTTTGTTGGCACATGGAACTTAAAGGAGAGCAAGAATTTCGATGACTACATGAAAGCCCTCGGTGAGTAAGGAGGGGGTAGATGCTGTGGATGTATGCGGTGTGTATTGCTTTACTGCTAAACATAGGGTGTGCCTTTTGATGCAAGTAAGCACATGTAAATTGGGTGTGTGTTTCTAATACTAATAGGAGTATTCATTGTGCAGGTGCATATGTGCTGCTATGTGTGTGTGTGTTTAAGATGGGGTGCATGTGGTGCAGGGAAGGTCTCCCTTGATGAAGCTCACACACACATGTGCTTTCACACACACACACACACACACACACACACACACACAGATTTATGCTACAACCACGTGTGACTGTAGAGCAACTGCTGTTCTCTTGTATAAAATACAATGAGGCCTTTATTTTGCCAACTTGTTTTTTGAGAAAAAAAAATTGAATACTGCCTACAGAACTTGAAATATAGGCTATCATGACCTTGATGTTTTGTTACACAGAACATATGGAAATGTCTCTGAGATGCTTGCCGGCCATTTATTGGCCAGTTGTGTAGTATTTGTGATTTTAAAGTAATGTTGAGTGACTTGTAGCTTAAGAGCGGAAGATGAAGGGGGAAAATCAATCAGCATGCAACTGTATGGAGATAGCAATAGAGGGAAGGAGGAAGGCAAGTGTGGTTGAGACAAAGTGGGTAGTTTTTTCTTTCGACCAACCAGTTTCAACTCCAATGAACCCTGATTTTTCGCTCTTTATCTGTGGTCAAAGAAGAGTCTGCCCTGCCTGCATTCACACACATACACCCTCACAGTATTTGCTGAACAAATCAATACTAATTGCTGCGTTCTCCCAAAACTGCACGTGTGTTGATTTGACCATTTTGACCGTTCCAGAGTTTGGTTATTTGCAGACATGTGTTCATTCGTGACTAACCCCTGAATATATATATATGCAATCTTTGTTTAATTATTACTATTCTGCCCTTAAGCTATGCAGATGATCTTTCTTCATTTGCATTTTCTCTAATAAATTGCAGTCCCTTTTAGAATGATTTTTAATTTTAAAATGATTAGAAAATATATGTCATATTTAAAGACTATTTAATAAAATCCTGTAGATATTTTATTTTACTTAAAAAAAAAAAATTAAGGACCTAAGAAATGTAATTATAAAAGTTTTTTTCAGCGTATTTAGAGTATATGACCAACTTTTAAAAGTAACTTTGACTCTTAAAAATATTTAGTTTTTTTTTTTAAATTAAGCTCCTTGGAAATGTTTAGAATTTGTAAAATGTAAATATTTTATATATGATTTAATATACTTAATATAATTTTTAACTAATTTACAGTACACACCAAATTGTCTTTGGTTCTTGATGTTGTCCATGTGAATTCTTCTGCATGTGAATTGTAGAAATGGCTTCATACCTCTTCTAAAGTGTGTTATGTTTATTTATCAGGCGTGGGCTTTGCCACGCGTCAGGTTGGCAGTATGACCAAACCCACGACCATCATCTCCATGGAGGGTGATGTCATCACACTTAAGACCGTCAGCACATTCAAAACCACAGAAATCAATTTCAAACTGGGAGAGGAATTTGACGAGACCACTGCAGATGACCGCAAAGTTAAGGTAATATATGCACAGAGCATGCATTAGTCCCACGTTCAGTTGTCCTGTGCTTTGAGATTGCTAAAGGCATGCAGAATTTCATGCCTGACACATTGTGAATTGGGTGAAAGATGTTGAACACAATAGGGTTTTGTTGGTGGGATACAAGGGTTTCTTAGAAGGCCCAATGGGAGATTGACCTATCCCGTGACATTCCTCGGGTTAATCATTCATTGTAGACATAGAAACGCCACTCATCGCTGCTCCCGGGTAGCAAGAGAAAAAAATGAGACCGTTTTCCAAGTAAGAACTGTTTGTCTTATTACCTTTACCCTGTTGTTTCTGTTTGTCCATCAGTCCATGGTAACTTTAGACGGAGGCAAATTGGTTCATGTTCAGAAATGGGACGGTAAAGAGACGAGCCTGCTCCGAGAAGTCAATGACAACAGCCTAACTCTGGTTAGTATTGTGTGCACTTACAGTAAGTGCCTCTTTGGCTGGGAACAGAATTATAAGAACAGTCAGCAAGAGCAAAACATGTTCTGCTGCCCATTTAGTAATTACTTATGCCAATATTTATGGGTGTTTGACTGAATGAATATATATCAACAGGCCAACCTCTCTCTTTTATCAACAGACATTGACACTTGGCGACGTTGTCTCCACACGACACTATTTAAAGGCAGAATAAAGGGAAACCTCAGTCACAACCCGTCCTCATCAATTTTTATGTACATTTCCAGTGGTTTTTCTGTGGTGTTCATCCGTTTCATTTGCACCGTTCCTCAAACACTGAATAAAATTCCAACTTCATACCTCCAGATCTGTATTTGAGCTTGTATTCTGGGTGTGATATGCTTCTCCAGTCAGTGTTATGGCTTATGCCTTTGGTCTACAATAAATGACATTTGCTCCAAACTGACCTTGTGCAATTTATTGTGTCAACATTTCCATCAAGTGCTCCAGTGCTGTGCCATGTGTTACACACTGTTATATTTCCGTGAGGTCCTTCTAATTTAAGCGTGTTCCAGTGTCTGCTGGGTGACGTGCATGTGTTCTAAATCAAGCGACTGGGCCTTGTGTCTGTGTGTTTCTGGGTGAAAGGCCATTCGGAGGTTGCGCAGTGAACCTTTTAACCTTCACACATGAATCCAGTCAATAGAATAAAAAAAATCCAGTTTAATGGTCAAACTTGTAATATTAACAAAAAAATACATTCCAAAATCGATCAGATACATTTAATCTTGATATGGATGCAAAAAAAAAAAAGTTCTTGCACAAGCTTGTACTTGCATATCGCAACTGTTTTGCAAACCAAAAGAATCACTTTGTCTTATGTTTGTGCTTCTTGTGTTTTTTCTTCTTTTCTGAATGTGTGTGTGAATGCCGTGGCCGTTTGGCATCTTCATCGCTGCTATCGGATGAAGAGCTGTCTCTTTTCTTCTCTTTCTTCTTCTTCTTTTCTTTCTTTGCCGCCTTTTCCTGCAGGAAAAATGCAAAGAGCATGAGCTTGCAAATGAAAGGCAGATCAAGACGTCCGCAATAGGGAACTATTGCAGAAGTTGGCAACAAGTAAAACGGGCAGGGTTACACAACCGCTTGCAGGCAGCATGTCATCTGGCGCAATAATTTTGCTGTCAAAGGGGTGTGTCTGTACCTTTTTACGTTTCTGGGGCTCTGATTGGGTTTGCTGACTGGTCTGTGGCGGCTGCTGCTCCTCCTCTTCTTCTGGCACTAAACTGTACTGCAGTCCAGGCTGGGAGAAGCAGTCCTTTGCAAAGTGACCTTGCATACAAACAGACATACAGGTCATTATGACATAAACACTGTCATAACAGGTGCTCAGGGATTAACAGTACAATCTGCAAGTAAAGACAATGAACATGAGATCTAAAACTGACACTCAATATATCACAATTTCCACAAAAGTATTAAGCAACACAACTGTTTTCAACATTAATAGTATTAAGAAATATTTATTGAGCACCAAATCAGCATATTAGAATGATTTCTGAAGGGCGATGTGGCACTGTAGTAATGTCTGTAATAGGGGCAAGGGTCTAATGTACACTGGAACTGGGTCAGATTGACATAACCTGGAGGATCATACCTCTGCAGCCACACTTTTTGCATGTGGTGTTGAGCACAGCCTCCAGCGTGATCTTCTGCCCAGTATGATCTCTAAACTGTCTCCGGCGACGTTCGTCCTGTCTGTGTGAATATTTATTTATGCACAATTTGGTATGGTTATGAATTACCTTAGACGGCCTCCTATGAGTACAGGGTTTGGTTTGCTCATTTGGTTGCACTCATGTACCATAAAACCACTTACTCTGCTATAACATTGTTGGGGTCTAGGTCCCGCCCAGTGCCTTGATTGACAGATTTCATAGAGAATGACAGTTTTACTTTGTCATCTTTCATCTGATAGTGGATGGAAATCAAAAAGCATGATTAAAATCCTGAATCTGAATTATAAGAACACTAAACCAATGTTTAATCAGTGCATAAATTTAACTTTTAGTGTATGCAATGATAATAGGTTGGTAACAGTATAAAACAACATTGTTATTGTTGTATTTGCGTACATGCAAATTGAATGTACCTCTCTGCCAATGACTTTTATCCACACTTGTTCCCCTACATCAACAATTTCAGCTGGGTTATCCACCCGACAGGACGACATCTCACTCTTATGAACCAGACCTGATGATGCAAACACAAATAAACATAAAAATATGTGTGTATTCATCTTCCTTTAAACAAGAACGCACATCTTGATAACTCTCCAACTTTACCTTGTTTTTTGTATCCTGGAATCTTAACAAAAGCACCATATGTTGTAACAGAAACTACCTAAGTAAATAAGAAAACAAGAGGGTGATTAAATCAGTAAGATGACATATTATATGATTTTATATTCTGCATATAGGAATTTAAATCTAACCTCTCCCTTCAGAATGCTGTACATTGGTGGCAGTCCATCCAGACCAGCTGGCTCTCTCATCCCCTCCTCTGCCATTACACCTGCAGAGAGGTACACGTATGGTGTGCCATCTGTCTGTAACTAGTTCTTTAACTGGTCATGCTGGAGCATAAAACAAATCCAGTCTGACCACTGCATCTAAACATGCCATCATTAGTGTTCATGCAACTCATGCCTGATGAGAATATGCCAAGATCAATGAACTTACCCGATGGGATCAGGTCTAGGACAGTTTACTGTAATTTGAAAACAATCTATAAGAGGACTGCAATATGCACGTGCTAAATTATCGCAGTTTCAATTACGAAAATCATTATCCAATAAAAAAGGTCAAATGTAAATACTGAGAGCATCGTTACTATTTAAAACGCTGCAAAACATCCCAAAGCAAAACGTAAATACTTTTAGAGCAGTACGTTCCCTTTGTTTGGATGAAGCATGAGTTCCGTGAGTGCATTGTCTTCCGGTTCAGAGATTTAACAGTAGCCAATAAGATCGCGTTGTGCGTGAGCCAACCAATCAGAAGTCTTCGTATTACCGGATGTGTTTTACTCGGCGAGCGTGTGTAGCTCGGTAGCGGTTGGTGGCTCGAAAAACTCATTCATTTGAAAAGAAGATAATAGTTTTGGTCGTTTTTCGTTTATTGTCGGGATTTGAGTATTTTTCCACAACAATGATCGAACCGAAGAAGCGTGGCGCAGAGATGGCAGTCGTTCCCGTCGGAGTGAAGAGGCCCCGGACAGAGCTGGTGGCTGCAGCGCAGGCCCAGCAGCTCTCTGCTATGGTAAGATTGAGAGCCCAATTAGATGGAAAAGACTAGCTGCTGCTCAAACTTTTGTATGCTGGCTATGTTGTAGTAATTCGTAGTGACTCGAATCTTTTGAATCAATTACCAAGACGATTCGTTCAGTGAATTTTTCTACAGGTTACGTTGCCAAGGTAGTAACTAGTAATGTTAAAGTTTTATTGTTATTCTTCAATAAACTTGAACACTATACATACACCTTTGTTCTACTTCAGATATCGAACATTGTGCTATTATGTAAACAAAGATTACAGAGAAAAACAACTACAAAAATTAAAAATTAAAGTATTCATACAAAAAACTGAATACAATCGGGTATAAAAATAACAATTTAAAATCTTTGCAGCTTTCTTGTTTAAAGAGTCTCTAATATTTTCAGTATCTAACACAATACTACTGAATGTTACAGAAACAAGTCTTATTTAATCCGTTTTTCAACCGATTCATCCAAAAACAAAGGGTCGTTCACAACCAAAACAGGTCCTATTATTTTTATTATTACAATATGTGTTCATGCAAGCTTGTGTTATATGTGTTTATAACAGCACCTGCATAAACATTTATCTGTGTGTGTGTGTGTGTGTGTGTGTGTGTGTGTGTCTATTTGTGTTAATGTCAGGGCCCCCCGCGCAGCTCCAGTCTGCAGGCTCCTATAATGCTGCTCTCTGGTCATGAAGGTGAAGTTTACTGCTGCAAATTTCACCCCAATGGAGCCACGTTAGCCTCCTCTGGATATGACCGTCTCATCTGTGAGTCACTTGACATTTATTATTTTGTTATTATATATTATTCTTTTTTTTAATGTGTAGGTAATATTGATTTGCATGTGTGTTTGAATTGCTATTGTTGGTTCTGTCTGATGTCTGTGTTCTTGTAGTGCTGTGGAATGTATATGGCGACTGTGAGAACTATGCAACACTTAAAGGCCACAGTGGAGCTGTGATGGAGCTTCATTATAACACGGATGGCAGGTGTGTTTGCATAAATTGCAAAATTAAAAACTTCCTGCCTCATTTACACTGTCATTTTAAACTTTTATACTGTAGCTTTATATATTATTCTTGTATTATTCTATCACATACTAAGCGTGTTTGTGTCCTCCAGTCTGCTCTTTTCAGCCAGTACGGACAAGACGGTGTGTGTGTGGGACAGTGAGACAGGGGAACGTGTGAAGCGTCTGAAAGGTCACACGTCCTTCGTGAACTCATGTTTTCCGGCTCGGCGCGGACCACAGCTGGCCTGTACGGGCAGCGATGATGGAACTGTGAAGGTAAATTCAGCCCACCAAGTCTAGACTCAAAACTCTTTAGAAGTCTGTGACATGTCTTGACTTTATGAAACAAAAAAACTCTATTACATTTTCAGTCTGGTCAAGGTTATAGTGGAAGTGCAGCTGAAGCATTACATATTGTGTTAAAACGCAACATGGCTATAATATTAAAGGGATAGTTCACCCAAAAATTAACATTTTGTCATCACTTATGCTTGTTGTTCTAAACCCATAAGACTTACCTTGACAAAAGTTTGTAAAAGTCCTTGCAACCAAAATTTTCATGCTTCAAAAAGTACAAATAGACATGGTGAAAGTAACCCATATGAATCAAGTGGTTTAATCCAAGTGTTCTGAACAGAAATGATCGCTTTATATGGCACAACTGATTTATTATGGACTTTTATTAATCTAAACATTGACCAGTGCACATACATAGAGCACATCAAATGTGTCATGGAGCTGTCTGAGGGTTTGTAAGAGGTTGAGTATGTTGATGGCAATTCAGCAATTATTCTGTATCCTTCCTGCATCCTTCCTTTGACCCAGATATTAGCTTAGATCTTTCAACCATTATGCCACCACCACCTTTGAATTACTACAGCTCAGTTTGCAGACAAAACAGGAAATCATCAGCACTGGCAGAGTCAGAATGCACTCCCTTATTGTTTAAAAGAGAAACCGAAAATTGTTTGTGTGATGCTCATGACTTTGGTTCGTGTCCCAAACCCATTCCCATTTTTTGTCTAAAACCTCTACTGTCCTATGAAAAGGCATATAGCCAATAAATAAAATACATTTTAATGTTTGATAGTTGTTACAGTGAGTCTTTAGGTTGCTGCTTATTCATTTGAATGTTGATTGAAATGTCTAGATAGACAGACATAACATGAGAGAATTTGAAAGTGTTCAGATAGTCTAAAAGTGTCTTCAGTACTTTTTTGTTCATGTGTTATTGTAGCTGTGGGACATTAGGAAGAAGGCCTCTGTTCACACATTCCAGAACACGTATCAGGTTCTTAGTGTGACATTCAATGACACCAGTGACCAGATCATCTCAGGAGGCATCGACAACGACATAAAGGTTTGTGTGCGACAAATACTCTGCTATTGATGTCTTGGCTCTTTTGCTTGTATGTATATTTATTCCTGTATGTATGTGTTTCATGTTGCAGGTATGGGACCTCAGACAGAACAAGCTGATTTACAGTATGCAGGGTCATGGAGACTCTGTGACAGGTCTGAGTCTCAGTGCAGATGGGTCCTACCTGCTGTCTAACTCAATGGATAACAGCGGTAAGCCTAAATGTGTGTTCGTGCATTTGTGTACACACTACAGATCAAAAGTTTGGGGTTAGTATGATTTTTTTTTAATGTATTTGAATGAAGTCACTAGAATCTTCTCAGATGCTCTTGGTCTCCTGATGGGAGTAAGATTGCAGTTGGTTCTGCTGACAGGTATGGGCGTTTTTGTGTGGTTTATGCAGTGTTTGTACAGTATGATTATGTTTGAGGTTAATGCAGTGTGTTTGTGCTGTAGGTTTGTGTATATTTGGGACACAACATCCCGTAGGATCCTTTATAAGCTCTCTTGGAGAAACTTCATGCCCCAGATATGTATGCATATGCATGATTTGTGTAACACACCGACTAGAGGCATGTGAGGATGAGGGGCCTCCTGAGGAAGGGGCTCTTTTCTCATAGGGCTGTGGGTTGGGGCTCCAGGCAGTTTCCATGGAAACAGCTGCTGCACTGAGCTTTGGGATTGCTCCTATGTGTGTGGAGACAATATTTGTATTCCTAGTCTTTACTGGGGAAAAAAAAAACACATGGACATAAACCATATAGAGGGATGGTGTGAGAGGACAGGGGTTCTGATTTGGGAGGGGTGAACCAAGGGAGAAGGTGTCCTGGTTCCCATTTCTTAGGGGGCCAATCGAGTAGCCCATCAGAACTTTTCTTGGAGAAACTTCATGCCCCAGATATGTATGCATATGCATGATTTGTGTAACACACCGACTAGAGGCATGTGAGGATGAGGGGCCTCCTGAGGAAGGGGCTCTTTTCTCATAGGGCTGTGGGTTGGGGCTCCAGGCAGTTTCCATGGAAACAGCTGCTGCACTGAGCTTTGGGATTGCTCCTATGTGTGTGGAGACAATATTTGTATTTATTTGCCATTGGCTTAAGTGGGTTTAATGGTCCACTGCAACCTGTACTGCTGAATCAGTGATAACAGGAAAGGCCTGACAGTTTGAATCCTTTGCTTGTTTTTAGGCTTTTCAGACCTTGCTCACATTTTGCACCTACAGATGAAAATGTTTTGCTATTTGCATTGTCTTTACATGTCTCGTATGCGTGTCTGTCACTTTCAGTATGCTGTGTGGCTTGTGGTCTGGGTTGGCTGGAACTCTTTCATCATCTGTTTTTACCTGGAAGTTGGTCACCTGTCACAGGTAGGTGATTTACAGCATTGGTCCAGACTCCAGTCTATGAGAAGTCATTGTGTAAATACTAGTGCTGTCAAACGATTAATTGCATCCAAAATAAAAGTTTTTGTTTACATAATATATGTATGTGTACACACACATACAGTATATATTTTGAAAATATTTGCATGTATATACATTTATATTCTTATATTTTATATTATATATAAATATATTTAATATATAAACATAACATATATTTCTTAAATATATACATGCATGTGTTTGTATTTATATATACATAATAAATATACACAGTATACACACATACGTATATCATGTAAACAAAAACCTGTATTTTGGATGCTATTAATAGTTTGACAGCACTAAGTAAATACACCAAAGTGTCTGATTAAATGTTTGATTTTATGCCTTGTTATGCTCTAATCTTAGTCATCATGAAATGGCATTCATAAACCATTTTACTACGGTATTTATCAGAGAAAGGGCATTTTATTTGATATTGTTAATTAGGAATTGTATTGATCCTGAAAAGCGGAAGTTTATCCGTTAACTTGATCCATAATGATAATAGGGCTTCTTTGTAATCTTTAAATTCATATATTTAAAGATCACAAGGAACACAAACATTTTTTCTTCGGAAAAACTAAGAATTTGGATTACAGGGTCAATGTTGAGTTCATGATTAGGGGATTTTTGTCTTTTAAATCCTGTTTGTGTTCTGCTGTAGGACAGGGATTTCCTAATGACATTTAACACATCGCTTCATCGTTCCTGGTGGATGGAGAATGGGCCTGGTTGCTTAGTTACTCCAGTGCCTGACTCGCCATTGGCTCCTCAGGATCATCATGTGATCACTGTCAGTGGCTGCCTGCTGGACTACCAATACATAGAGGTGGTCAGCTCAGCCTTGCAAGTGTTTCTTGCAGTGAGTACTTACATTTTATTACTTGCGTTTAAAAAAAAAATAAAAAATTTACAGAAGTACATGCATCTGAATGTTTGGCAGAGAAATAGGACAACTGATTGGTTTTAACATAGTTTGTTCTGCGTTTCAGCTCTTTGGATTTGTTTATGCTTGCTATGTTAGTAAAGTCTTCCTGGATGATGAGGACAGCTGTAAGTATTCTGGTCTGTTTTTAGAACCTGAAAGTAAATTACAGTGACATTAAAATGTTTGAGTTTTGAGTCCTCTCTCTCTGTTGCAGTTGATTTCATTGGTGGATTGGACTCGTATAGTTACCAGCCTCCACAAAAGAGTTCTCACTTACAGCTGCAGCCTCTCTATACGTAAGTAAACAGCTCCATTAAATTATGCATTCTCACTTCTCAGAACCACTCTTTATTTAAAAATTCAAAATATAGTGTAATCTCTAGAAATGTTTTTAAATGTAGTGTGTAAAGATACTGTTCACACCCGAAAACTAGCTTATAACTTTCTTATTCTTTCTTTTTTTAATTTAAAAATGTTTTTTTTAATTATTATTTTATATAATTTATTTTATTATTTATATTGTACTTTGAATAACAAGTGCACAAATAAATTCTGCTATATTATAACCCCAATTAACAAAACCCAAACCAATTACATTCAATACAATGTAGGAAAAATAAAAATAAAGGAAAAATAACACGTAATAACACAAATACAAATTTAAAAAATAAAATTAAATGTCAAAAAAAGTAAATAAAAAGTAAAGGGGAGGAGGTGTTCAGATATGCTGTCTATGAGTCAGCCAGTACATTATATAAAAAGTGATGCATTATGGCACAATGAACTTTTTTTTTTTTTTTAAGTAGTGTGCCATGTTGTTGTTACATAGCATTACTTGTTTAATTCAGCAAGTGGTGTCCAGGAAATGTATTAATCCATTCATTAATTAACTTTTTTATTTTGTGTAAAAATGCCTTAACAATTAGATGGACTATCATTTATAAGTCAAGAAAAGAGTTAAAGAAGGCTGCTGATAGTCCTTGGGATGCAGAATTCATTGTAGTGTGCTCTATTGTATACTGCTCATTTTGCCATATATGGTCATTCTGCTGTTGAACATTTGCATACTGTCCACAGTATACAAACTATGTACCATAAAAATAGTGTGAGTAGTATGGTAGTACTTCAAACATAGCCCATTTCGTTTGAAACCTCACTTTTCGCGTCTGTTAATTTTTTTTATTTTTTTTTTTACATATATACATTTAGGGCTGGATAGAAACCAGAGGAAAAACCCACCCTCAGAGGAAAACAGCTGCTTATCTCTGAGAGATGAAGTCCTCTGCATTGTGGGAAATGTTCTACCAGCTTCAACGTCTGTGTCTCTTGAACTTTGTCTCCCTCTATTGGAGAAAATCTATAGTGCCGCACCAGCCAGAGTTCTAGAGAGAGAGCAAGCGTATGGACAGGACCACAACAAGATGATTAAAGCCTCATTGAGACAAGCATTATTAAATAGGACTTGAAGACAGAAACAAATCGTCTGTGTGTGTGTGAGAGCACATAGGCCTTTGTATGCGTTTGTGTATTCACAAGGTGGCCAACCTTTGACCCAGGTAATCTTTGAACACATCCGGAGCTGCCCGTTCAGCTCTTTCTGGTGTGTGTGTGTGTGTGTGTGTAGGAGAAAGATGGTTTATACTCTGATATAAGACACTATAATGTAATGTGTTAGATGAATGTTTTAGGTTGGGTAGATGTGTATTTGGGGAATGCTGTAGGATTTTGTGCATGTAAAAACTCACGATAGAGGAGTTGTGCCTCTGGGTGGCCCACATGTGTCTGCGTGCATGATTGTGTCGATGTACACGGACTACAAGTTTTGATATGTACTTATGCACCTAACGCATAATGTGACTAGCCATAAATGTTTATTTGAACACAAGCTTAGAATGAATGTATGTTAATGTACAATACTTGTTTCAGGAAGGCTGTGTTTGTATGAGTGAGTGAGAGAGAGTGTGGGTGCGAGAGGGACACACCTGAAGGGTGGGACAGTTGTTCAGCATAATAAACTCTTTCTAGATTATTCTTTGTCTTGGTCACTTCTAAACGCACCATAGAGGGCTTGTGTGAAATAAAACACAATTTTTATTCTCTCAAATGCATATGGATGAGGATAAAAAGCCTCGTTTTCACAGGGCTAAGTGTATAAAACTAGTGCTCCCTAGGGAGAGCTGTGAATCAGATAGGAAGACAATGGACAGACCTGTTTTATCTCATTGAATGTCATTTGAAATAGCTCGCTCGCAGCCAATGTCCTCCTGATCTTTACACAAAGGCAGTTAAGTAGCTGCTCACATTTCAAACAGCCTGTTATTTCAGAACGTTTATAATGAGGAACATGCATCTTTTCGACTAACTCATGGTTTGTGTAGCTGTTTGTAGAGAAAAGAAACATTAATTGATCCCACTGGTAAAATGTGTGACTAAATTTACTTTCAAGGCAAGACACTACAGGCAAAACCTGTTTTTTTTTCATGCACTAATCAATTTTGGACTATTTTGCTTTCGTAACGTGTCTTCCTTCAGACTAGTGGAAAGAAAACATCCAAAATACACACAAGCGTTTTACACTTTGTTTATTTGCATCTGTAGATTTCAATTGCAGTACATGTTGTATATTAGTACATGACTGTATTTTCTGATTTACGGAGTTATAAAAAAAAAGATTAAAATCCTCTCTTTAAAAATATGTCAACAAAATGAAACAAAAATTTTGAACCTGGCTTTAATGTTCAGATTTCTGTTCTGGAAATGTATGCATATTTGAGTGCATATTTAAACATAACATTTCAGAAAACTTGTAATACAAAACAATTATCTTAATGTAATATGAATAATCAACTGGGGAAGTATGGTGATCTATTTATTATATTTTTACACTATTCACCTAGCCAGCTGTCACTAATAGAAGCATAACAATCCTTAAAATGTAATACACATACAACTACAATATATCTACAATATATAATAATATGTTAAAGGGTCTATTATTAACACATTATTCACTTTGTCTTAAGGTATTGAGATTATACCACGTGACAGTGATCACATTTTGAACAACAGCTGTTTCATTCACATGAGAGCAATTAATAAGTGTGTTTTTGCAACTTTGTAGAAAAAATAATAACATTTGTGACAAAATTTACTTTCTAACAGTCTGCAACTCGTAAAGGCATGTGAAATATACCAAAACACTCATGCAGCTACAAATTGTGGTACATACAATAATTAAACCATCTGTTATTCATAATATTAACACTATTTTAAAGGTACTGAGATTATAGTTCATGAAAACATGTCCGTTGTTGTTTGATTCACATTACAAAATTGTAGACTTATAAGTAGCCTATATAAAATATAACTTTTTGGTGTTTATTTTGATAACTATTAATAATATCATAAATTTAACTCATTATTAATCAGACACCTGTGACTGCATTTTATTGTATCTTATTTTATAAAACTGCCACAATTCGCTGACGGAAAAAAATCAGGCCAGGTATGATTATTGGCTATAATGGTGTAAAATAGTACATGTGCTCACATTTTAAACTGAAATTAAATGGGTTGAGTCGTGCCCAAAACAACAGATAAAGTAAAAACTAGATTTAAACACTTCTGCTCTCTCATAATGGGAACAAAACCCAGTACTTTATTTTCAAACGCCGGCATTGGTTCACTGTGTAAGGATGCATGTCACACATTATGAGGCGCCTGTAAATCTGTACATTGTTGTATGTGTCTTGAGCACAACAAAGGGCGACACTCCCCTCTTGGCGCAATGAACCGCACGCGCTCCTTCTCATTCTACCCATGATGCCCCGCGCGCGTCTGCTTGGATCGAGGCGCCATGTTGTCGGTGTGAAAGCTAGGGAGCTGCTGCGAACTGGGGCTGAAATCCGTCACCATCCGCATCCTCCACCTGTGAGTAACCCTCTGTTCCGAAACTGACTTTTCATCCGGAACCGTTTTAGCTTATTGCGCGTTTATATTTCGGCGTTATGAGGTGTAACGAGTGATTTTGAGGGCTTTGTTATAAGGCAGTGGCTCCCCCTCCTCTCCCCGGTCTTCCTCCTGCTGTAGCGCTCTTCCTGTCCAGACGGCCCGGGCCTTTTGTTAACGGGAAGAGGACCTGTAGAATAGCGCAGAGCCGGCTCGCGGACTCACAGGTACAGGTTCGTGCGTTTCACATACCCGTTTGTGTTGGTTTCCGTTGGAAACCAGCATTATTTAACCGTATAGACCGTGTAACAGTCATTACAATGTTTCATCAAAGCCTTGCCAGACAGTTCCGCCCCTCACCGATTCCCATGTCGTGAATTGGGTTACAATTCAAATAAACGCGTCTATTTCACGACCGTCTGATGTCAACGGGTTCATGTACACCGTTAGTGACAGGGAACGCACTCCCTCCTCCTGCTGTGGTTTGCTAGTGGGCAAAGGCGCACGTCTTTTGTTACCTGTTCGTGTTATCGTGATGCAAACGCATGCGTTGGTCATGGGCAACCAGTTACGGTATCTCTACCCACTTCCGGGAGGTGTGCATACAGCCGCCCGAGCTCAGGAGCACTTGTTTCCGGGTGTCTCTGGCGCTTGGGTCATGTAATGGCGAACCTGATCAGGCAGCAGGCGACTGTAAAGTGCATGTAATCTATGAGGACAATGGCTGTGCCTAAAACTTTTTTAGGCGTCATGTACGCCTGCACACGTCTATGTAGGCAATTTAATAGCTTTTGAGACACAGCCAATATGTCAATATTGAGTACAACAGTGTCCACCCACTTTTTCAGTGGCTTTGGTACTGTAATTATTTTTCCCATAGAGATGAAAAAAGTATTTGAGTTGTCATAACTTTTGATTTGAATAAACAAAGACAACTGAGGGAATGAACTACAATCCCATCCCAATCCCATGAAGCATGTAATCAAATAAAAAACAACGGAGAAATGTAAAGCTATTGATTTAAAGATGCTGAAAATAGGTGGTTTCTATATATAATAATTCAATGCAAAATATGCATATTATGCATACAGATATTTAAGTATTTTGAAAGCTTAAAGAGACTGTCTACATAAATCACAGTGCTTCATGGGAGTAGGTGGGCGCTAAAGTGTTTTTTTGGTTGTTTTGATTCTCTGATTGGTGGAGATTTTCTCAGAATCATGGCTAATGTGGTTTCTTGCCAGGATTCCTGTTGTTAACCATGATTATTTATGAAATAAGATGTGAAAGTACAGGATAATGGCTATAACAGCATATACCAACTAGAGCCTGACCGATATGGGTTTTTTGGGGCAGATACAGATATTTGGGAGTAAAAAAAATATATAGATAATATATCGATATATCGGCCGATATTCTTTGTGTATATTATAGTACAGTACCAGTCAAAAGTTTGGACACTTTCCCATTCGTGTGTCCAAACATTTGACTGGTACTATATATAGAATACAGTATATACATAAACAGAATATATATACATAAACACATTTTTTGCACTTACGGTCGAATAAGACGACGCTTGAATGCTGCTGCCTGAACAAGAGACCTCCTTACTAAAGTGAAAGTGTTGGCTGGTGTCACTATCTCGCGAACACGCCTTTGGCGGATCTCCACCAAATTCGGGGGATCCCTTCAGCTCGAGGAGCCCTCTCGAACGCCACCCTCTGCTCGTCGGTAGCCCCCCCGGGATCGCTAGATTGGTCGGCACCGGACCGCAAATTTAACCGCCCGTAACTCCCAAACCCCGGGGGCTATCGACGTGGGGGTGGTCTCATTCGAAAGAGGGCCTCGAGATGTACACTCGATTCACGTTCGAGAGGGTTCCTCGAGCTGAAGGGATCACCCGAATTTGGTGCGGATCCGCCACGCCGTTACGGAGATATGGCCGTTCAAAGTTTCAATGGTTTTCCATAGACTTAAGCTTTAAAGCGTTTCATCCAGGTTGCCAGTAGCAAACAATGGAGCGCGCTCTGCTGGACAAACTAAGTAATTACACCATTTCAAGCATTTTATCTGCGTTATATGCTCTGTAAAAAAAAATGTGCGTATCGGCGGCATATTCGTCGTTATATCGGCCGATAATATCGGCTAAACGATATATCGGTCAGGCTCTAATACCAACTAGGGATGGGTCGCGATTTTCGAATATTCGATTAGTTGATTTAATTATAGAATATCGAATAGGTTGTGCGATTATTGTCTTAAATTTCCCCATGTTTTCCGTGCAGATGCGGTGGTGACGCGTTCATGTGGCGCTGCCAATAACGCACCTAAAAGCTGTCAAAGACAACAGAAGAGCTGAGCACTTTGTCTCACGACTGTAGACTTGCGTGGCATAAAAAAAAAGACTTGCGTAGCATATAACAGTTACAGTAACTTGGGACGATGTCAAATAAGAGTTCTGTGCGGACACAAACACGCCCGACTGGGTAAGAGGTGTGGCTGAATCAGTGTTTAGAAAGGTGTGGAAAACAACGCGATCTATTACAGTACATAACATTTCACTTACCACTAGGGCTGAACGATTTTGGAAAATAATCTAATTGCGATTTTTTTTACCAATATTGCGATTGCGATTTAATATGCAATAATTTTTTTTAAAGCTCTTTATGTTCTGTATTATTCAACAAAGACAAGCTATAAATCATTGTATAGTATGACCAACACACTATTAGATAGATTAAACATAAATGTTCTTTTCTGCAGGCCAGGGTCACTAAACATTATGAAAAATTCATGTTTTTTTTATTTAAAAAACCTACAAGGAAAAAAACACCTGCATCACTTGAAACATTGAAAAATAGCATAGAGAGAATAACAAATGTGTGGTAAGTACTGCAGAGTGCTGCTCTGTACGTGTGATCATGAATCTCGAAAGTGAAAGTAAAAAACAAGCGCGCGTTCATAAGCGATTTCAGTGCCCCGCATATTAATAACGGCTCCCCGATGCCCGCAGTTTATATACAGTATAATTGCCCAACGATATAATTGCGACAGAAGATATTGAAGTAAGGTATATTTTTCCTCCCATCTTGTATCTATTCCCTTTAGGGGTTCCATTTTTTAAAATGGAAATATCTTAGCCTTATGAGCAGTTGATTTATGCTAATCAACGGATTGTTATGTTAATAACTGCCGTCATTCGGTTATGTTTATTATATTAATATGTTGCAGCACGTTACAATTATTATATGGCTTGAGTTAAGATAGCCTATCTTCTAAATTAAACAGTTCATCATACAGATTAGGGATGTGCATCTCCATGACTGAGGCCGATACGATACGCATCTCGATGCTAAAAATACACTTATATGTATGTCTACAAAAGACGCATTTAATGTGCAACAACAAATATTTGAGCAAAATGTATATTTTACTCAGAATTATTGCGCTCCTATTCGATTGCGCTCTGTCTGTTTAGCGCGCAGCAGCGCTCGTTCACTTGCCTCAGTCTCACCCACTCCTGGAGGCCGATACGATACGCATCTCGATGCATAGCCAACGCTACGTTACATTAAAGATACACATGAAGCAGCTACCGATGCGATACGATTCACCCCTGTTACGATGCAGTGCGATCCGATTTTGATTAGATTAGATTCAACACAATGCGATTCGATGCAATGGAAAAAATATGATCACTTCTAATGCCTCGAGGCCTGTTTCATAAAGTTTACCAAATAAGCCAGTCTTATTTCAGTTAGTCTGACTCATTGTCAAATGATTTGGTTCCGTAAAGCAAATTTAACATAGGCCTAGATCAAGCTAGTCACTGTGGCAACTTATGCTGGGAAACTAACCTGGTCTAAAGCAGGCTAACTGACAGACTAAGCTGAGTTCCTCTAACACTGACCAGTAGGAACGTAATTACCACTCTCATACTATTATTTGACTTTTTATTTTTTACAGTTACTAGCCATGCAGCCTTTCTCTCTGGTTTTATGACAGCTGTACCTTTTCTGATTAGCGTGCATGCACGCATCAGTGCTCGTTAGGGCTGGGTATCGAGTTCGATACTTTTTAGGCAACGACTGAATTGCCTCGATACCATCGAGTATCAAAAAACGTCTCGTCGTTCGGTACCGAAATTAACCATCTTTTTGAGGCGTGTGATGAATGTGAAGGGGAGTTTCGGTTGTGATCCTGCACTTGGGGAATTTCTTTAGCTCTCATTGTGGGATATTACTTCTTTTCCACTAAGTCACAAGTGTGGGAGTTGAGTGTGTTTCTTCCATATGCAGGTGTTGTGAAGCCTAGATCAATGGTTTTCAACTGGTTTTGCTTCAGAACCCAAATTTTCCCTTTGATAACCCAATATAACCCATTTTATGTAGTCAGAGTCATATTTTCTTTTAACTTGCATTGTTTTATGTTGTTTGAGGATGAGGGCATATCATATAACTTGTTGATGTGGGTATACGTCTCATTTCTACCAAGTAACGGATGAATTTGTGCCAAAATGCAGTAGAATTTGATTGACATCAGCAGCACGAGATATGGGAACCATTTTCACTTTTATTTCTTGTGCTGCCTTAACAAGCTAGTTTAATTTAATTGCATTTAGGCCCCATCCACACAGAGACGCATTTAGCTGTATATGTAAAAGGTTTATGCATGATCCAAGTCTTCTTCTCCATTTTTAGTGCATCTCTGTGGCAGAATTACAGCGCCACATACTGGTCTGGCATGTAGACTACATCGTTTTGAGTCGGTTTCAGTGGTTTAGTGTGTACGCAGATATTTTTGAGACGGCGCCGTTTTTACGGAAAAATGAGGGGGAAAAAGATCAGATAGGAAAAGCTCTGGCTTTGTGTGGATGGGCCCTTAAAATAGTTTTATTTGTCTGCTGATTGATACCCACCAGTTAAGAACCACTGGCTTAGAAGTCAACAAGTTGTTGATATTATAAATGTTAGGCTTAAATCTTTTAGAAATTGATGATCCTGGTGAAGTCATGAAGCCAACCTCATCTCATGGGAACAACGTCATTGTTTTGCCAGGTGGTGATTTTGTATGTTTTTGTGCTTTGATATGGAAACATAGGTTTTTTTTCTAAAAATGTTAAGTATGAAGGTCCTTCCCTAAACCTAACCGTCAGTAGGGCATTAGCAGATCATATATGAAAATGTACAAACAAGTTTGTTCGAATTCATACAAATTAGCCACCAATTCGCCAAAATGTAAAATAGTTGCAAATTGCTATGAGAGTGTGATTCACAAAGCTGTCCTGTGCTAGTTTCCCCATAGGCTTCAACCTGTGTCATGTCAAACAATTTATTTGACTCTTGGTTTTGACCTGCCACACCTAATATGCTGGTTTATTGGACCATGTTTATCATTTAAAATAGGTGTGGGATGAATTTTGTTCTGATGCAGGGAGCCCTCTTTGTTACTAGGATGCTGTGCACACAGTTATCTCATTCTGTCTAAATAGTGTGTTGCTTCACCCCGTGTACTTGATTTGAAGCTCAGGGCATTACTTCATCTATGTGTACAGGATTACACCTAATGGGGGGTCTTGTGCAGGTGTATAATCTATCTGCATTGCAATTACAGCGTTTGATGTTCCAAGGGACAAATTAGAGAGCAGACTTTTAAAATATATATGGTAGAAGTGCTCCGATCAGGATTTTTGAGGTCGATTGCCGATCACAGAAAGCAGTATCTGCCGATACCGATCACCGAAACCGATCTTTTTAAAGCCTTCTTTTATCATTTATAACTATTTATAGTGATACTCCAATCAGGATTTTTAGACATTTATTCAGAACCTGAATTTCATTTTTGAAAATGGGGGGAATTCCCCTCTTAGGTGTCTCTTAATCCATGTTCATATTTACTGCAAAAATGCGCTGTTCAAGGCTCTACAGTGCGACCATTTCAGTCGCATTTGCGACTGAAAACTACTGCGTGCAACTATGAAACATTTTTTAGGAGCACCAGTGCGACTGACCCGATCATCATCATACTTGTGATTGCGCTCAGGGGAGCTTCAAAGGTTTCTACGTGTTTTTGCAGCATTGAGTAATGTATCACAGATAGAGATCGACCGATATTTTTCCCGATACTTAAGCATTTTACCATAATCGGATATCGGTTTTGTAATATCGGATTCACCGATAAACGCCGCCATCTTGTGGGCGTTTTGAGAATTGCGCGCAGGATCGCCATTGCAGCGCGTCTGAGGGGAGACGAGACAACAACAACGGTACTTGATATAGTTGCTATAGTTAGTAAACTTTATTTAACATAACAAATTAGATGCATTATATAAATGCCTGATATGTTTATGCAGCTTGGCTCTAAGAAATAGAGACCAACTCACGGAGTCACGTAAGATAATCCGTCAAGTCCTGTCCCAATAAAGACGTAACTTTGCCTGAATTAAATAATATGCAGCCATGAATGAGCGCATATTGGAAATAAAAGCGCAGAATTGAATTCTCTCTCTGTTGTCTATGCTCATCGTTAGTCTCTGAAGTCGGAGTCACGTAGATAATCCGTCAAGATGCAAAGTTACATCTTTATTGGGAGAGGATGAGTTAAATAATACAGACATGAATGAGCTAGGGTTGTGACGGTGAGGAAATTTTCCCACCGGTTAATCGACGTGTGACAACACCAGTAATACTGGTATCACCGCGGGGGCGGGGCGTTCCCTCTTTTCCTCGCTTTCCTTCGCTTTGTAACACACACAGCTGTTCCCTCACCGCAGTGCAACACCCCTTTCAAACAGTGTCACGTTCTGAACGTTGTTTAAGTGACATATACCGGTATTGCGGTATTTTCAAAATTCATATCATAA